>NW_022196914.1:12518188-12559779 GCF_008632895.1 Mastomys coucha
GGTAACCCAATCACAAAAGAACAAACACGGTATGCACTCTCTGATAAATGGTTATTAGTGCAGAAGTCCTCCTATCATTTTTATAAAACCTCTTCTGAGAAGTTAATTGACCCTTAGGTGTAGGGGTTCTGCTGTAAAATTATCCAGATGGGCTTCACACCCAGTATCAGCTACTAACTGCATTTTAGTCAGTATGGATTATGTAACTGTCTTCTTTTCATTGGCTTCACATAGAAGCTTCTTTGAAAAGAGGTGAGAGCTATCCTTACCGGTTAGCATAGAGTTAGATTATTTTAATGCATTTATAAATTATGCAAGTCTAAGGAAATGGCAATAGAAGTTTATCTTCTAGAATCCATAATCTCAACAGCCATAGGTTGCTGTCTAACTTTACAGTACAGGCCTAATTAATCTCCTATTGACTGGGTCTTAAATCCAATGGGACAGACATTTTACTACCAACTTATCAATTCCACTACTGCATATTTAATGATATCTTGTCATGCTAGTCATTTTGGGTGGTGCTAGACTTACAGATGTGGATTTTACTCCCTGGGTAGCTTGTCTAGCAACATCTGATACTGTTCGAGCTAGTCTTCAAAGTTGAGGAGGCTATCAAGTCAGGTCAGTTCTAGCTCAATTTCTCCAAGTCCTGTGTTTACATGTGTGGTGTCAGCTTTAATCATTAACCTAGCACAATTTAGAGTCATTTGAAAAAGGGGATTGGAAAGTGAAGAATTGTCTAGATTCGATTGGCTTACTAGGATAATTCTAGGACTCTGTCTTGATTGTTAAATAATGTAGAACATTCTATACATCTGGTTTATGAGACAGCTATTTGAACATGAGACTTGAGCCTGGAAGCAAACTATCGAGCAGCATCCACCATCATTCCTGCCTCTGCTCTTTCTCTCTCTTTGATGGCTTATGACCTACCAGAAACTGCAAGATTAAAG
The DNA here is from genome assembly GCF_008632895.1 of Mastomys coucha. NCBI lineage: Eukaryota > Metazoa > Chordata > Mammalia > Rodentia > Muridae > Mastomys > Mastomys coucha. Next base: position 12,519,145 of record NW_022196914.1, read on the forward strand.
AAGCCTACCTGAAAATGCCAACCCTTATTTGCTATTTTATTTCCTGCAGTTGAAACTAAAGTTCCTGAAGCTGTTATATTTAATTTTTTTTTTATTATTCTCTTCAAATCTCACTCACTGACACCTCTTCTGGCTCACTCCCTCCTACAACCCTTCCCGCATATCCCCTTCCTTCTCCTCTGAGTGGACGGGGCCCTTCCTGGGTACTTCTAGTCTTTGGGTGGTAGCTAGGTGCTTCCTCTCCCTCTGAAGTCAGACCAGAAAGCCCAAGTAGTAGAACATATCCCACGTACATGCAACCGTTTTTGGGATAGCCCTTGTCCCAGTTGTTCAGGATTCACATGAAAGTCAAGCTGCACATCTGCTACATATGAACAGGAAGGCCTAGGTCCAGTCTATGTGTGTTCTTTGGTTGGTGGTTCACACTATGAGAGCCACAGGAGTCCAGGTTAGTTGACCCTGCTGGTCTTCCTGTGGAGTTCCTATCCCCTTCAGGGCAGTCAATACTTCCCCTTATTCTTCCTTGAGATGCCCCCAAACTTTATCCACTGTTTGGCTATGGGTGTCTGTATCTATGAGTCAGCTTCTGGGTGGAGCCTCTCAGAGGACAATGTGTTCCTTTCGGCAAGCATAACAGAATGTTATTGATAGTGTTAGAGATTGACTACTTGAAAATACATCCTTAAAAAATAACCTGTCAGTTGCCCACTTGACTGTGTGAGTTATTAGTCCTTTGAATTCTGAGAAAATTGTTACCAAGGGACATCTTGAGACATGGGTTATATTTCATTAATCACTTATACATACCATTTATAGCAAAATAGTTGCCTAACTTGATGGTCAAACGCAAGGTTGTATTTAGAAATGTAGGTTAAATGCTTGAAGTGATTTTTTTTCATTTTTGTTCAAAAAAATAACATGGCTTGATTGAAGAAAATTATGAAATATGTAATAGATATGGTTCTTGTGCAATTATAACAAAATAAACATACTTAAGCACATTAGTGGTTTTGTCCTGTAGTCTTTATATAAAATCAATGTATAGATAATTATCAATTTTGTTGGCCATGTGTGTGATGGAGGTCATCTTTATCCACATAACAAGTAGATTAATTCATCATGAAGTTATTTTGTTTTATTGTTTGAAATTTTCCTATATGCATATTGTGGATTTTGATGAAATTCACCATTTGATCTTTTACCCACAAATCCTTCTCTATTTCTATTACCATTATTCCTTTCTGACTGCAATGCACTTTTTTTCTTTTTTAACCCACTGAGTCCAGTTATTGCTGCAAATGAATAAAAAGGTAGAGTGTATCTGCCTTTGTATTCATTTGCAGAATCTTCTTCTTTATCATAGGTAGAATCAGAACACCTATATCCTTTAAGAAAATTAACTCTTTCTCTGATGGTAATCATTGATTGCCAATAAAGCATCAGCTAGAGTTAAAACTTTGCGATCCATTGTCTTATGTTCCCATGCTAGGACTTTTGTCTTAGTTGTTCTTATGCGGATCATATGCAAGCAGTTACAGCTATTGTGAGTGTATGTGTACAATGGACTATTCTTAGTGGAAATCACCATTTGACTGCAGTATTCCATTAACTTCGTTTTATTGCAATCTTTCTGTTCTCTTTTGAAGTAATACCCAATCTTTGTGAGGTAGGGCTGTAATATTGGTTGTGTGATAATGCTCCACAATCTCTTTCTTATTCTCTGTACCTTGCATGCTTCTATAAGTCACCAACTACTGAAACAGAAAAGCTTCTCTTAATGACCAGAACTAAATGTATACAGGGCAGTTTAATGGTGTATACTGCTACGCACACTCGTCTACTCCAGTCACATCCAAAATATCGGGGATAAAATCCTGATAAAGGATAAGAGGCAATAAGACCCCCAAAGGGATTCTGTGCCTCCTGGATTTCAGACTAGTCGCTGGTATCCCCTAACTCAGACGTGTTCCAGATTAATCTTTCCAATCGTCAACATGGCCTCATAATTAGGCATAAAGATACCCCAAGAAATGATTTGTAAATGGTTAAGATTGGGCATTGTCTCCTGGCCGACACAATGTTTCCAACTATCCTAGTTTAATGTTTTATATTAGAGAGTAATTGAAGGGTTTCCCTCACTCTAGGACATTAGCTAAAAGTGTTAGGTCGGGACTCCCCTCGGCCTGCCTCCAACAAGAACCAGAGTATTAACATTAGAATACCTCAACAGGGAGGGCTCCACCCCTCTTCCTCCTGCTTCACACCTAGCTACCAGACCCTGCTGAACTTGGTGTGGGGGTCGCTTGCCTAGTGACTTCAGTCTAGCAGAAGGACTGGGAGAAGGACTTGGACTCGCAGAAGGACTAGCACTAGAACTTAGATGGGCTAGGACTCAGATTCATGCATCCGCATTCCCTCGGGCCCAGAGTGCTTGGGCCCGGGGAATACAGCACCAGTTCAGAGGAGATAGCTGCTGCTTTAGACCCAGTATGTTTTAGATAGCCTCAGATGTACCTCAACTATTGAGCTGTCAGATTTACCATCTCTCTTCTGCAATGACTGTAAAAGTCTGATGCCATTTCTAAGAAATACATTTAGATCTTATACTTCATGTGTCGTCTCTGCCGTCATTTCTTCGCTTACGTCTTGTTGACCTGACTAGGACCCCCATTTCTCCTGCGGGTTGAGGGAGGCCCAGATTGGCCTGCCCATGGCAGTATACATATATGAGCTCATTATAATTTGTCATAATTCATACAGTTCATATTTGGATATTACTATGGATTACTTTTCTCCTCTGGTAGCATGGATAGCACATTCGAGCATATAAGAGCTAACTAGTATGGCTACAGATTCCAGGTCAGTACCACCTTGATTTCTCCAGGTTTTTGGATGTAATTTCATTAGCAGTAGAAATTTAACATCAATTTATTTAAGGTAATGAATATCAAAAGCAATAGTTTTAATATTGTAAGGGGTTGGGGACCCAACTAACCATTAACTTGAAAGGCTGGAGAATCTTAGAATTTAAAATGAGGGCATTTAATAGAAATGTATGTATTAATGTGTAACCCTTACTTAAAAGAGGGCAAGGAAAACCTCTGCCACAAGCCAAAAAGGTGGAGTAGCCAGTTCCAGGAACTCAGAGCCTCAGGGCTCTGGTTCCCAATACCTGCCCCTCCTGAATGATCCACAATGAGGGCGGAACTAAGAATGAAGGTCTACTGGTTTATGAGACTCTCCGGCCGACCGATAGATGAAGATTACATTCCTAGAATGAATATGTTTCCCTTCCTAACTGAATACCTTGGGTTGGGTCCCTCAGAAATTTTCCACTGTTTTTATGTTCTGCTTCCTTGGTAACTCTCTCTCCGCCCCCAGTTTCCCTTAAATACCCCACACTTCTTGTGTTCCCGGTCGAACTCCTCTGACTGGCAAGGTCATGAGATCGACCCCAGTACCAGTATCCCCAATAAACCTCATGTGATTGCAGCAAGTTCGGTCTCTCGTGAGTCATTGGGTGGTCATGTCATCCTGAGACTTGAGTAAGGATCTCCCCAGTTCTGGGGGTCTTTCAAACTTAGAAAGAGGTACCTGATATATAAACTTATTAGAACTTGGGTTATAAATCTCAATTTTGTTGATTAAATTGGACTGGCAATTATGTTTACAATTATTCAGTAAAGACAAAGTAAATTCACTATCAAATAGTAGAGCTACATAATTTTCTTGGTGCTCTTACTTTCAGGTATCTAAATAATGGATTTTTGATAGGGGGAGTTTCTTTTAAATTTTTTGAAATAATTAGTATGTGGATGGTCGTGATAATGCATGTGTGTGCACACATAATGTCTGTGTATGTATATGTGTGTATGTATATGTATGTGTGTGCACGTGTCAACTGCACAATTGGAAGCCGTAGGACAATGTGAAAATCAGTTATCTGTCCCTACTACAATGTTTATATAAAGTGAAGTTAAATAGCTAGGCTTTGTGGCAAGCAACTTAACCTACTGAGATAACTCAATGTCCTGAAAAATATAGTTTACATGAAATGAATGGATTGGCATGACAGTAAAATTCTTCATTCCTAAGGTGAACAAAAAACTCAATCCTTTAGAGTTTGGACTCCAGATTTGTTTTATCAACTGAGTATAACATAGCATATGAAATAATATCCCAAATTCTTTATTTTTTATAAAATAAACTAGTGAATTTTAAGCCAGGCCTAATGAGTACTCTTTAACATAGCCCTAACCTAAATCTGTGTTACACTTGGAATTTATAACCAAAATACACTTACAGTTTCTCCTTTCTAGTTGAAAGAATTTATGGACTGATAAAGAAGTCTTGGACATCTCAGAGGACATGGATTAACTGACCATTCCTCTAGACTAAAGCTATCACATTGCTTTGTAGGAAATACCATGACTAGATCACAGACTCAGTAATTTACTTCTATGACTCTATGATTTCAATTTTTCTATGAGCTACTTTGATGAGTAGTAGTGTTAGAAATAGCAGCGGTAACAAATCCTTTCATTTATATTAACTGAACAATAATATCTAAAGATAGTAAAGGTAGAACAGTTTCTTTCATTATTTTATAGATAACACCAATAAATTTCATCCTGCCACCCAAAACATTAAGTAGGGTTTTATGAATACAAAATCATAGTGGTGGAAATAAATCTAATCACAGATTGGCCATAATCCTGTTAATTTTGAGTATTAATTTTTCCCAAACATGGATCAATGTTGGTATATGACATGGAATTCTTATTAGGTCCTCAAAATCATATATATTATGCTGGATACAGAGAAAAATAAGATTCATTAATCTTTATCTAAATTTGTAACCCATTACTGCAATAATTTTGGAATATAGAATATAACATACTATACATTTATTAAAAAAAAAATACTTGAGAAAATACACTTCAACTAGAGTTTAACTTTGTTATGTTCCCATGCCATATTAAAGCTTACTTGATAGAAAGGAGGGAAATACATTTGATGATGTTTCTATTACAATAACAGTCAGAGGACAACTGGTGAGCTTTCATTTTATGCATTAAAACAAAGGTCAATATGAGGTTACATCTCTACCATCAAAATGCCGAGATAGGAACTATAGTATATGTTTGAAAGTGACCCTATTCATTATAGCACAATATAATCCCTTAACAAATGCTTGCTTCCTGCTCTTACAATCTTTCCTTTACTAGGAGCAAATGTCATTGAGATTGAAAGTAGGATGTATCTATTATTTTCCACTTCAATTATAAGTTAACATTATTCTCTGTCCATAGAAACTACAGAAAAATGGCTAACATTGACAGAGATCTTAAATATTGAGAGTTGATTTTATTTTATTGCCCTTACATATTCATAGAAGGACCGTATGTGTAGCTTATGTAATGACAAATGTAGTCCATAAGAGTAATTAATCTATATGTTTTTAATTAATCACCGATAGCCAGTAAAAATAGATGATGAGAATCTCAGAATTCTACAGAGGGGAAGGATTTAAGGAAACATAACAAGAAAGATGTTATTATTAATTTGAACTTTGCCTCAAGACAGAAGCAACTGAAGCTGTTTATTAATGAAGCTTGCATGTTCCTCATTTGTCATCAGTGGATCACAGAAAACTCGCAAATGATAATTAATAAGTCATGGTCAGTAAAGAGTAGGTTATTTGGATGTAAGTATAAATTTTTATAATTGAGCCAATTCTGTGTTAGGAGACAGAAAGTACATTCCACTACACACAAAGATGATAAGTATCCCATTTTGTTGGATGTTTTACTTTTTAATTTTTGTGGTCTTATTTCACTTTTTCCCAATCCTTCTGAGTTTGCATTGAAGCTAACAACATTAGTGAGCTTTAATATGTCCTAGATATTTGATTACATTTTTTCATTATATTTATCAAGAGAAATGATGATGATGAGGCTGTATGTTAGAGGCATCTAATTGTACAACTCTGTAAAACTACACTCCCATTCATTAAGTGTTATCACATGTCGATTATTCTCATTTTTCTCCCCCTAAAAAAGTATATACATAGATCTTCTTTACCCATATGCTCAATTCTCTTAAGATTACATAAAGTATAATGCCTGAGATTTTTGAAATAAATTATAAGGGATTTTTAAATTAATAGTAGAAATTTGACATTTAAGATGGAATGTAAAACTGTGGGGTTGACTGAGATATTCCTTTCATAGTTCCTGTCATTACTTATCTAAGCCTCTCAGACTTTAAACCTAATATTAGCCAAGACTGAGGGTTGATCACATTAAATAAAAAGAGTTTTATTATGGGGCCATTTTCAATGATACAAACAAGATAACAGATTAAAAAAGAGAGCATGTTTGCTACTATGGGGATTTTTTAGTTTCATAGCAGATATAACAAGATGAATGTTATATTAATATATAAATGATTTAAGAATATTATTTTATGCCATATACTTGACTGAATGGTATATTCATGGATTTAACTTTAAAATGTTAAAATTTAATCTATTAAAATCTAGAGTTGTTGTTTGAACAACACTCTAATAAAACTGAAGAGGCAATACAATCTGTATACTCACTTTGCATAATGCACAAGATAAAGCAATAAAGGAAAGAAAACTCTGCTACTACCTTAGGTTGGCAGGTTATACAGAAAGAGTAAAGAGAGAGAGAGAGAGACAGTCAGAGACAGAGACAGAGACAGAGATAGAAACAGTGACATAAAGAGAATATGAGTACACATACACACATTATGGAAAGCCAGGAATAAGACTTTATATGTTTCAAAGTAATAGGTACCACTATATGAGAAACAACTTAGCAATATAAAAATTCAACATCTACTCACTTAGCTTTGTCTTCTTTTCAGATAATTTTGCAAATGAAATCATACTTACATAAAAATTTCAATTAATTCTCTTATCCAGAGCAATCATTTTCTAAAGCAAGTGCTCTTTGAGTTGCAAACATTTAGGTATGCCTTGGGCATTTGACTAAATCTTTGATCTACTTTCATACATAGTCTAATAATATCTTTTGGCAATAAGGAATACAAATTAAGAATGAGATCACACATGTGAAATATTTAGTATTTTTGTCTAGAGCTCAGAAAATAGTTAATTAAACACCAAGTTTTGTCTTTTTCATGAGCTTAATGGAAGAAAACTTCAATTCTTTTCCATAGGATGAATCTGCAAGTCTCCTTAGGTGTTACTAGAATGTAGCTAACCAATGACAAACTTATTTCTTCTCATGATTAGTGTCTATTGAAGGAATCCGATGGTATTTAAACTTACATGGCAAAACTTGGTAGAACAGATATGCTGAATATCAGTGTATTGGAGCTTGAGTTCTTGTTCTCTGGGACCAAATGAATGAAATAGGAGGTCCTGGACTTATTAGAGGAAAAACAAACTATATAATTGACAACATTTATTTTACATTTTAATGAATTTATGTCAAAGGGCACATTATGACCTCGATACACAGTTATATAGGTAAATACAATCACCTTAAGAATATGCTTCCTCCAAACAGACTATTTCTTGTGTAGCAATTTCCTCTGAGGTTGAAATCTTCCATCATGGAGTGAAGCTCTTTAAGATATATTATGTTTACAGGGAGTGTTTATAGAAACAAAAGGATGCTCAAGATATGAAAAAACTTTCTGCATGGAGAAAGAGTTATACATATAAATATATACATATATACATATATACATATATACATATACATATACATATACATATATATATATCACAGACTGCTGAGATTCTTTTCAAAAGAGCTGTTCTGCAAAGAAGACTTTCATACTCCAAGCTCCAAAAAGACTCTTTTTATCAGATATTTTCTTTATTTACATGTCAAATGATATCTCCTTTCAATTTCCCCTCCGAAAAAAAAAAAAGAGAAAAAGAAGAAAAAGAAAAAAAAAAACAAAGTCTTGTTCCCACCCTTTCCAGCTTCCTGGCCCTGGCATTCCTCTACAGTGGGACACAGAACCTTCACAGGGCCAAGGGCCTCTCCTCCCATTGATGACCGACTAGGCCATCCTCTGCTACATATGCTACATATCTTATCATGTGTATTCTTTAGTTAGTGGTTTAGTCCCTGGGAGCTTACAAGCCCAGCATCATGGTGATGCAGAGACTAGCACAGGCACAGTGAAGGAGACTTAATCAAACTGTTAGAAGAATTATAGACCATAGTGGGTAACTGCAAGAGACTTGAATCAACTAAGCCAACAGGAAAGAACAATGCCCTTCCTGTTTAGCTTTCTTTACTGATTGAATGTGCTCCTCTGAGCTACCACCTATGCTAGCACAGGTTCTAGGTTACATAGCTCTCTGTGTCATATCTGAACCCAAAACTAACCTCCAACTTATTCTTTTTTAAGCAATCTCAGTAAAACTCATTGATTTACCATGTTGGGTTTTGGTGAGGACCATATTATGGTCTCTCACTATTTCCCTGTCTAAAAGTAAAATAGAATATTTATAACTTCCAAGCAATAATGTCACACAGCAGTTTTCTGAAACTTAAGACTAATATGTACACTTGAAAAGTAACTGATTAATTGATGAAGGTGAAGTAGAGATTATACTGCGCTATACTGTCTTACAGATTTATGATCACCTGACACCCATGCAACTATTTAGAGTACATCTGCATAGAAAATGAAAAGCAGCTATATTTATTTTCCTGCAACACTATATTTAATAATTCTCCTATACCTAAGTGGGCCTAGAATTGTGACTATAGGCTCATAACACCAATCTTAAATTTTTACATGTTTTTCCTAGTTTGGAAACAAACATTGTAATCATTAAGCCATCAATTCAGTATCCAATAATTTCATTTTATCATTGATGGGAATTCTAACATACCTAGTCACTTCAGAATTTGGCAATAAATTTCAATTTTTTATCAAAACATATACTATTGGTAGTCTTGCATTTTTTCTAGTAACTTAAACAATATTTGTACTATAATATTCATGCAAATATCTTATACTCAAATTGAAGAAAAAGTAGCTTTGTAAGTGAATAAATAGTTAAATTATGGCATGCCCATAAAGAAAATACATCTCAGTGTGAAAAATAATTAAGCTGTGTACTTGTAAAAATAATCAATTAATGTTCACTCTCTAGATATCTGTAAAACTAGCCAGGATGTTGAAGCTACAAGCTATATATAATTCACAGCTTATCACATCTTGAAAAACCAATGTTAGAAATGTAAAAATATGAATAACTCTCAAATATTTGCAGGAAGCAGAGGAGTTATTTACTTAGGCACATTCTTTTTTTTTTTCAGTATCTTTTTTCTTTTTTTAATTAGATATTTTCTTTATTTACATGTCATATGATGTCTTCTTTCTCAGTTTCCCCTCTGAAACAACAACAAAAAAATACAATAAAATAAGATAAAAACAAAAAAAAACCCTGTTCCTTTCCCGCCTCCCCTTGCTCACCAACCCACTCTATCTTGCTTCCTGGCCCTGGCATTCCACTACACTGAGGCATAGAGCCTTCACAGGACCAAGAGCACATTCTTAAATGGTTATGGATACATTGTAGTATAATGTAATTGTAGATAATGACACTATTGATTTGTCAAATTTCACAGACTGTTATAATATGGATAGGAAACTTTCATAGAAATTAGTAATAATAAAAAATGTTATAAAATTGGCTAAGTTCTTTGTGTGCCTGTTGTTGCCTCAAAATATTTGCAAAAATTTAAGGATGGCAAGGGTTAATTTGCTTATAGTTCATGGACTTACACCATCATTACAAGGATCTTATGGTAAGAGAATTTCAAAGAGGCTGTTCATACTGCCCTCATCACTAGAAGTAGAAGTAAAGATATTACTCAAGTAGTTTTTGCCTTTTTAACATAGTTCAGAACACCAGCCCTTAAATTATACCATAATGAGTCAATGCATATTTCCCTCTCAGTTAGGCTACATAGTTTATAAGTAAAACCAACAAAAATAACAAAATACATCCCACTGTTTTGAAGACAGGGAAGTCCAAATCAAGGTCATATATGATTGAAATCTCATAGAGGCCCTATTCAGTGTCAAGTGAGACACCTTTCTTGAGCCTCTGTTTGTGAGGGTGCTACTCTTTTTCATAAAGCTCCATCATCATGAGTAACTTCCAAAACTCCAAATCACAACACAATCACTTTAATGACAACTTAATGTAGTTGGAGTGACAAAAATATTCACATGCAGATTTTTAGGTGTTGAGGTATATAAACCTTTAATGTTAAAACACAGTACTCTGGTCACTATACATGCCATAGAAGAAACAACTTGCTACAGTAATGGGCCATGAAGTTTCAAGATCTTGGTCAAGAGGACAAAACCTTTTTGTTGGTAAGAAGATTCCATATTTACAAAGAAAAAAATATACATAATGAGCCTGGGCCATGTTGTAGGGTTAAAAAAATGAGGGAGGATTCAAAAAGTAAAGAAAACTAAAATCAATAAATATTTCAAAAGCTCAGAGCTGAAGTCAGTTGAAAGATTTCTCAGAGCCCAAACATAAAACTGAGAAGCTAAATTAATAAACATAAATATCAAATTGCAAGATACAGGGTTAAGTAAATATGGACTGCTTAATAGTATTATGAATGAATGATCCAACATACAAAGTGAATATTCGAGAGCATGGATATGTATGAGAATAGATAAATTCCTAGCCAGAAGAATTATATTCATTTCTACAGTTATGCTACATTAATGTCTAATCCCTATACCTGAATCACACTCCTTTCCTTCAGGTAGCACAACATAAAAGATTGATAGTGAAATTTAAGTGGCCAAAGCTAAGTGACTCTCAATAATGTAGATGAAGATCAAAAGCAGTAATAAAAACTTCAATCACACTGGATAATACCTGTCTTAGCATTTAACTGCTGTGAACAGACACCATGACCAAGGCAACTCTTAGAGGGAGAACATTTAATTGGAGCTGGCTTACAGATTTGGAGGTTCAATCCATTATCATCAAAGAGGGAACATGGAAGAGTCAAGGTAAGCATGGTGCAGGAGGAGCTGAGAGTTCTCTATCATCTGAAGGCTGCTAGGAGAAGATTGGGTTTAGAACGACAGTATTAAAGCCCAAACCCAGAGACACACCTAATCCAACAAGGCCAAACTTATTTCAACAAGCCACACCTCCAAATAGTGCCACTTCCTGGGCCAAGCATTTTCAAACCATCACAATACTCTTCATATGATTTAATCTACTAACACTTTATCTCTGTGTACCTCAACCTGGCATATCTGTGCTACACATATTGGGGACCAGCTGTAGGAGGATGTCCTCTGTTTTCTCACTCAGGCTATCCAGATGTGATTACACACAAGGATGGGAGAATAAAGTTGAGTCTGCAACAGGTAGGCTTTGAAGGATCATGGTCCAGCTAGGAATGAATGTCAGGGTAAAAGGTGGGGTGGGAAAGAAGGCCTTCCCTGAGGATTTTATTGTTACCTCTCTTTTAGAAAATATAGATGAAATAGCTCTGTCATATGGTCTTCATTCAGTAATAGAGCTGGTGTGCATACACTTTATTTTGATTAAGGACTGTATATGAACCTTGGAGAGTAGGAAGGATTTTTTTCAAGGTAAATATAAAGTCATTGGCTGGAGTTTAACCTACTGTAAATGCTTCATTTGTATGGAGAGGCATTCCAGAAATCCTAGGTACTTGCTGGGTGGGTACTTATAGAGAAAGAGGAAATTGAACTTCTAGAATTGCTAAGGACTATATGAACTCCTCAGGTAGAAGACCGGGGTGTGTGGTCCTCAGGTCAGGCAGAGAAGATGAACCTACACTAAGAAAAAGGAGTTTTGTGTCAAGTTCAGTGGATCTATCTGTACAGAGTAGACTACATCCTGACTATTAAGGTGCAATGCATATCCATAGCTAATCCTGATTATCAGGAAGAAAATAATACAAAAAATAGAGGGAAGAGACTACACACAACTTATTAGCTAACATCATCAAAAATAAGAAACTGCTGGAAAAGGTAATATTGAAAAGTAGTCCATATAAAGATACAAAGAAAGAAAGGATTAATGTAAGTGACACAGTAGGCAAGTGCCCATGACATCATATTCTCTCACTGGTACTGAAAAACAAATTTAACACAAAAACAAAACAAAAATAGAAAAGGGCAAGAAATGTGATATTCTGTGCAGGAGAATGGAAAAGACAAGCAATTAATAGACAGTAGAAAATAAACCAAACAGAAAAATAAAATTACCTCATGATTGAGCTACAGTGTTCCTATGTATATACTGAAAGAATTCTAAGCCAAATTCTACAGAAATAATTTCAACTTGTGATTACTGCTGAAATGTTCACAATTGCTAAGATACAGAGCCAGAATAGAGTATCAACAGATAAATTGATGAGAAAAATTTGGCATACATAAAAAATGGTATTTTATGAATTCCTAACCAATAACTAAATGGGGTCATTTGCAGTAAAATTGATGTAATTGAATTGGATATTGTTTTATGTGAAATAATCCAAATGGAGCATATATATATATATATATATATATATATATATATATATATATATATATCAAATAAATTGTATATATATATATATATTATTTATAGGCTCTATCTCTATCTCTATTTATATACCTCTACCTCTCTCTATATATATTTCTGTCTTTATCTCTATCTCACTTTAGATCTAGATCTAAATGTATAGATATAGATAGATATATACATATGGAAAATATACATATATTGAAAATCTGGAATATAGTTGCATAATTATTTAAAAATATGTAAGATATGAACATTAAAGAAGGAATGTGAAGAGTAAAGATGAGATCGAAATGGAGTAAATAGGATGTAAACAACCAAGATAAAACATCAAATGTTTTTTGTCAACTGTGGAAAGTAGATTTAGACAGAAATTAGAAGTACAATGGAACCAGAGGGACAGGAAGCACATGAGCAAAGCACATTACAGTGTGTAGCAGTGTCACAATACAAGCTCTTTTGGTTTTTATGCTAATAACAAATGAAGACCATATCCCAAAATTTTGTTTCAAAAACAAAAATATATGTATATTTGGGGTCAAAAGGTCATTGATTAATAGCATGGGGGGAATTTTATAGCCTTCTGAAACAAAAATTAAGATACAAATCTCTGAATGAGTATAGTTGCATTTATAGCTGCAATTCTACTGATTTTATATCTATCTATCTATCTATACAAATAGATATAAGTATAAATATAAATATATTTAATATAAAATATATGCATATATTTAAATGTAAACAAGAAATTTTAATTGGAGCTATGTAAGCATAAAAGATGAATAATTTATATTTAAATTTGATAATATATGTGTATATAATAACAGATATTTTTAACTTTTCCTTTTTCTTAATAAAAGTGGGCAATACTATAATATATGGCACTGAAAGTGACTTTACAAGACATATTTGAACTATGGATGTAAATGTGTGTTTTATTTCCTCAGATGATAGGATGAAATGAGAGCCAAACTCAGGCTGTCATGGCTTGAGTAGAGCCTAGAGTGTTTCTATATCTGTACTATATCTATACCTAGGCCTAGGCCTGGAAACTTCTAGCCTTCCTCTTCCGGTATCAATCTTCTAACTTAGGCCTTGAATGTTTTCAGCCTCTGAGACTTACTGTTGAATAAGCGTACTCTTTCTTTTCTTTCTCTCCTTTCTTTCTTCTTTCCTTTCTTTCTTTCCTTTTTCTGAACTATGGTTGGCTAATTCAACTTAACAGTTCTGGCTCAAACTCCCCTCCAAGATCCCAGCTTAACCTAAAACTAACGCTGACAATTTGTTAAAATTTTTTCCTTCTTTATTCTCCGGCAGGCCTCTATACGAACTGAAAGAACAGAACAGAATGGAATGGAACTGAATAGAACTTCAAGAGCTACAACTGAAATGAACTCCATTCCACTGAATAGCACTGAACAGAACTGAACTGAACTCATCTGAACTCCACTGCACTGCGTAAACTCAACTGAACTGCACTCACTACTCTGCCCTCCACTCTAAAACTCAATCTCCACAGCTCTCTTAAGTAGCTTCTTTTTCCTTTAATCTTATCAGAGTTGAGCATATCCTATCTCTGACTCATTCTGTCATTTTTTTCTCTTATTCATCACATTTTCTCCCCTTCAATTAGACAAACTTTTCAAATATGTCTGCTCCCTTCTATAAAGGAACCTTACCTAAATTGTTTGGGATTAAGGGTGTATATCAAGGGCATGTTTGTATTCCAGCCAGAGGGAACACACGTACATCTGTATTAGAGCCAGATCACACAGACCCTGGTTTTTGGATGTGATTTTATGCCATGTTGCTGATGAGGGAAGCCACGTTGCTGGATTAAAATCCTTCTAAACATCAGTAATGAATGCTTGAGTGGACAATTGGTAATTATTTTATTCAGCTTCTTTGACGATTAGGAAATAAGTATTGTCTTAGTTAAATTTAGATTGCTGTGATAATATACAATGAGAAAAACATCTGATGACAAGAGAGCAAATAATTTAGTAGAGTCCAAGACCATCATCATGGTGGATAACATGGCAAAAATCAGCCAGGCATAGTGCTGGAGCAGAAGCTGAGAGATTGCATCTTAATCCACAAGCATGAGGCTCAGAGCTAACTGGGAATCACATAGATCTTTGGAATCTCAAAGCCCATCCCAGTAACATAATTTCTGCCCTTCCCAGTAATACATCTTCTTTAAAAAAGTCATATCTCCTAATCATTCCCAAACAATTCCCTAGATAGGAACAAGTATTTAAGGATACTATCCTTGTGGATACTATTAACACTCACACCAACACATTCATTAACCTTTTTATTTATCTAAATATATTTTACAGTAGTCTGAATTAGATCTGGTGCTTTATAAATGGTAGGCAACTATTCTACCAAGGAGCTAGAAACAGAGAGAGATGTGACAGAGTGACAGACAAACAGAAAGCCAGGCAGACTGAAAAATAAGGACTAGATAGAGACAGACTGAATATCAAGTTTTTATGGCTATGCTTGCATGAGTAATCCCATTATTCAAGTCTCCTGCATAACTGCTATCACAGACATGCATTAGCAGACAACGGCTCTTATCATCTTTGTTTAGAATCTGATTTCAGATAGAGTTAACATGTAAAACATGTATTTAATAATTAAGAGGTTTTAGGCTTTTATTTTTTAATTTGGGGGTTTGCGGGGTGGGGGTTGGTTATTTGAGAATGTGAGTGGCCACTGGGAATATCAAGTTGTGACTAATATATAAAATCAGGTTGTTAAGTGAAAAATAATTGTAGAAAATGTAAAGATGTTAATCTAAAGTTAAATTTAATTTCTTTACTTGAACTTTGTTGTTCAGCATGAGGTAAGAAACCATGACATGTTTACAGGAATGTCTTACTTTTATTTGCTTAATCTAATAAATGGCGCTTTAACATTAAGATCCTTAAAGTAAAGGAAACTATTCATGGAATCGTCGAAACTGAGTATTTAAAATACTACCTAAAATTTTGTTCCTTTGCTTGTTCTGAAAGAAAATAACTAGCGATTTTTTTTGTAATTGCTTTTATGAGCTCTAATACAGACAGTATACATGAATAAGTTCAGTTAAATTTCAAGGAAAAGAGAAGAATGACCTTACACAATCAAGAAAATGAATAATTTAAAACATTTATAAGGTAAAATATGACAGTAATTTTCTCAAGCAGTCAGGCACATTGCCCTTTTATATTACTAGACCCAATGAATTATGAATGTTGGCTGAATAAAAAGCCTGAGGGTGACAATGGAGCCACATTTTGTCATTTGCACTTACAGAATATTCTCGGTCCTACTTGCATTTCCAAATCTTTCCATTAGCAACATTGCCAAAGATGTAGGAATGCACAAGAGGAACACTTGGTGTTAGGAAGAGGAGATACCAATTGTGTGACAATGACCAATCTAAAGCATGCAGATGATTTGGTATTTTTAACTATGCAAGTAGCCGAGATCAGCAAATTCACCTTATCCCTAAACTACCTGAGCACACATAAGCGAAATCAAAACAAGAAAGGCAGTTTTCAAGTGCACACATCTCTGCTGTAGAAATTGTCAGTGGGAAGAACAGGTGTTCTGAGAGATTCTACAGTGCTTCAGTTGCTAAGGAAACCACTTTCATCAGTTCAGAAAGGCTGATAACCTGGACTTGTGCTGCCAAATTGCTATCAACAAAGGTTGGAACTGATATAAACATGCATATGCAAATGACTAGGACACGGGTAGTTTTAAATACAACCACAACATAAAGTT
Source organism: Mastomys coucha (assembly GCF_008632895.1). Taxonomy (NCBI): domain Eukaryota; kingdom Metazoa; phylum Chordata; class Mammalia; order Rodentia; family Muridae; genus Mastomys; species Mastomys coucha. Next base: position 12,535,529 of record NW_022196914.1, read on the forward strand.
GAATTAGGAGATGCCTGTGGAATAGTTTATTAAGCAAGAATAGTTTAATTATTGTTAAATAAAACAGACAGATCTAAGAATATGATTGCAATTAAAATTTAAAAATAGAGAGTTAATTTATCTAATTTGTCTATAATTTCCATTGACAGCACATCAATTCAATTAATGACCTACATGTCTAGGAGTACATAATAAGTTCTGATTAGTAGTTTGGCATACTCTCACTTATGTAAACATTGAGAGCTTTACATTCAAGGCATCTTATTTTACAACTATAACATAGTTTTTTCATGAATGATATTCTGAAGGTCTTCTTAGGACAAAGAAGCAGTTTTGAATGATGCAAGTGAAATTTCAGAGAACACAATATAATATAACTAATACAAACTATTATCTGCTCATGAATTGTATGACTCATTCATTTTTGTGCTTGAAGTTGCTTTGTTGAAGCCCTAGATTAAAGGTTGTTGAAGTATCTTTTGTGGTGTAATATTTGTCCTTTTGTTTGTTTGTTTGTTTCTTGTAAAAGACTTAGTAACAAAATGAACTACTGTGCGACATGGAAAGAAAGTAAAAAGTTGTGGAAGAAAAACCTTTTCCTTCGGTTTGATTGGTATATAACCACAACATTGTCTTTTTGTGAATTAAAATTTATATATCACATTACAGGAAACAATTAAAACTAAGACTCACAAGCAACTGTGTTAGAATTCTTCTTACTAACTCCCTGATTATTTTATAAAGACAACAATTTTAGAGGAAAACAACTATATTAAAGTTGTCTTTTAAATAACTAGGAGCATACCAGGCCGGGATACTTACCTTTAATCCTGAGTTAGTTAAATATCTGAGTCTGAGGCCAGCCTAGTCTACAGAGAGACTTCCAAAACAGCCAGGGCTACACAGAGAAACATTGTCTCAAAGAAACAAAAACACTAAAATAAAATAGAATAAGATAAAATCAATAACAAAGAATTCTATTGAAACTTAATGCAATTATGCAGAGGATGATTAAATTGTTTTACATCTTTGTGACAATAAATTCTGTATTTCTTTAGATATTTTATTTGAAATAAAAGTAAATATGTTGCATTTTTGTTTTACTGCCATTTGTGTTAGCATTATATAATTTTGGAAAAGTTTAACAGAACTGGCACATCTGCAGATAATGGCAGAGTTTGATATTTATAAACTATCACGATTTCTATAAATATATGGTTTCAGTTTCCATGGAAATTTATTAATCACTAGTGCTGCTTTTGTTTATCTTCTTCTAGTAGGATTAAATAATGCTATTTAGAAAGCCACATTTAAAGCTTTTAATAATTAACTGTTTGACTCTCATTTATAATGTTGATAGAATCTTTAATAATTATATTGTATACTTACATGTTTCAAGACTGTAGCTTGCAGTGAAAGTTGTAGATGTAAACTATTAGAAATATTATTATTATTATCATTATTATTATTGTGGCTACTTTCCATTTTTCTGTTCTCTTTTCTTTTGTTAAATTTGATTTTAGCAACTGAGAAAGTGACTATAAGTTTATTTTAAAAGTATTTTCCTAGAAGGAGAAATGGCTAAGGCATGCCCTGAGTACATAAATATACAAACTGACTCTCCCCCTGCTTGAGAATCTCAAGCCATGGCATTATAATATTGTACTCTAGTAACTAGAAGATATAAAAATGTCAACAAACATTGCCTCATAAATAGTTTTTAAGCATTAATTAATACATTTGCAGATTTTAGAATTGGACCTTTCTTATGTGTACTGTCTATTCTTATGTCAACTTGACACAAGGTAGAGTTACTGAAAAGAGGGAATATCAGTAGAGAAAATGCCTGCATAAGATCTAGCTATAAAGCATTTTCTTAATAAGTGATTGATGGAAGAGGGCTCAGACCACTGTGGGTATTGTGATTTTTGGGATAGTGTGCTGGATCCTGAGATGGAGGTCCTGGGTTCTGTATTAAAGCAGACTGAGCAAGCAATGGGAAGGAAACCAGAAAGCAGCATCCCTGCCTAACTTCTGTATCAGCTTCTGCCTATACATATCTACCCTGTCGGAGTTTCTGTCCTGACATCCATTGATGATGAACAGCAAAATGGAAGTGTAAGCCAAATGAATTGGTTTCCTTCCAACTTGCTTCATAGACACAGTGTTTCACTGCAACAATACAAACCCTAACCAAGATTATGCTTAAGTGATATGTGAGATATATATTCTCATAATGAAAGTTATGTAAAAGAAATATTTCTATGATTACCTGCCATGTAGTAGACACAATAATATGACAATACACTCACTATATGACAATTCTTCTGTTTTTCTCTACATTAACAAGTTCATTTTATAAATATGAAGTAGAACTACTACATTTTATATAAGTTTTCCTAATATTGAGAATGTGAAAGATTGTACTTATGGTTTCCATTATATGTGAAAGACTAGATATGCTAGAGCAGCTTCACATAGCCAGTTTTATATATATTCACACTTATTGTGCATCATACATATATATATCGCATTTATTTATAAAAAATTCAAAATGATGATCAATAAATAAATACAAGAGAAAAGTTCAAAGTTATATCTATAGAAGATATATCCAAACTATGCCTATGTTTCATTTCACTTTAAACAAAGTGGCTAACACCCATTGCAAAAAGCTGAAAAGAAAGCAGGAGAAAAATGGAGCCTTGTATACTATTGAAGAATAGAGCAATAATACTGGCCACGATGGCCAACAGTATGTGTCCAGCTGCATGCCTGTCTTACAGCTGGTATGCTGGAGCGCCACCATCATGCAGCTCCAGGAAGATAGAATGCAATCTGAAATGGGAGTCCCAGCCTGTATGTTGTTGGGTGACAACCAGAGGGGGCTAGTATTGATGCTGTGTTTCTCAATCTTTAGTGTAACCAAAGAGGAGTTAGGAATGACAGTTGATCTTTCCCTACACATCAGGCAGGAAGAGAATGGCTGAGTCCAGGAAAAATCTAGACTGGCTTCTGTCTGAGTCAGTACTGAAAGTATGGAGGGGCTGGAAGAGAGACCTTCTGAAAATTTATGCTCCTACTCTTTATCATTAAGGCCTCCACAGATAACAGTGATTCTTGATGTAGGAGACAGTCCTTACTTGTGTAAAAGGTTTTATTTTTATGGCAGATGTGAATGCATGTGTCTTACAGTGAACAAGGGATATAAATACTTTTTGCGGGAAAGGATACCCAGGAAGGAAAGCTAATTGGCTAAGTACTCAGAGCCTATCTGGATACCTCATTAGCATGGTGAACTCTAGGATTTTTTGCTACGTGACAAGTTGTCATGGTCCTCTCAATGAGGTATCTTGGTTACTTGTACCAGGACAGGTAAACCCTGGTCAGGAGCTGGTACTAGCACCCGCTGTTCTCAATTGTGAGAATTCCCAGGGTTCTTGAAACTGCTTCAACCTTACCAGGTCTTCTAACCTGTTAGATAGTTCACTTGCCCCACAAATACAAATGAGAGATTCTCCAAACATTAAAATTATAACTGTTGTATGGCTCAGCTGTACCACTTCTGGGGATATCAAAAAGTATGTCAGTCAACATATCACTAGCATCTTAATTGTATTTATTTTGTTAATGTTCACAACTATAAATATATTCAGCTTTGGTGTCCAACAGATGGATGAAGAAAATATGATGTGTATAGAAAATAAATAATTTTAGTCAGATGCAAGTGTAGTTGAAAATATATTATCTTCTATCAAGTAAAGGGTACTAGATGTACTTGCTGGTTTTGTGTGACAACTTGACACAAGCTATAGTTATCACAGAGAAAGGAGCCTCCTTTGAGGAAATGCCTCCATGAGATCCAGCTATAAGGCATTTTCTCAATTAGGGTGATTCCATCCCAGGACTGGTAGTCTTGGGTTCTATAAGAAAGCAAGCTGATTTAGTCCCTGGGAGCTCTGAGGGTACTAGTTAGTTCATATTGTTGTTCGTCCTAAGGGGCTGCAAACCCTTCAGCTCCTTGTGTCCTTTCTCTAGCTCCTTCATTGGGGACCCTGTATTCAGTTCAGTGGATGGCTGTGAGCCTCTACTTCTGTATTAGTCGGGTACTGTCAGAGCCTCTCAGGAGACAGCTATATCAGGCTGGACTGTGGGACTAATTGCTCCAGCAGCATATGTATAGTAGAGGATGGCCAAGTTGGTCATCAATGGGAGGGAGAGGCCCTTGACCCTGTGAAGGTTCTATGCCCCAGTGTAGGGGAATGCCAGGGCCAGTAAGCAGGAGATGGTAGGATGTTGAGAAGAAGGGGGAAACAGGGGTTTGTTCTTGTTCTTGTTCTTTGTTTGTTTGTTTGTTTTATTGTTGTTGTTTTTGTTGTTGTTGTTTTGGAGGGGAAACTGGGAAAGGAGATATTGTATGACATGTAAATAAAGAAAATATCTAATAAAATAAAAAAAAGAAAGAAAGAAAGCTGAGAAAGCCAGGAAAAGCAAGCCATTAAGTAACATCCTTCCATGGCTTCTGCATCAGCTCCTGCTTCCAAACTTGCTTGAGTTCCAGTCCTGACTTGCTATGGTGATGTACAGCAATGTGGAAGTGTAAGGTGAATAAACCTTTTCCTCCCCAACTTACTTCTTGGTCATGATGTTTGTGCAGGAATAGAAACACTGGCTAAAATGCTAGATAACACCATTTTAGACAAAATGAACAATATTTGAAAAAGTAGTAGGATAATTATTGATCATGCAAAGAATCCAGATTTAAAACATAAAATTGTAAAACATGAAATTTAAAAGGCACCTACTTAGAAAGGATATATAATAAATGTGATGAATAATAAGAGTTATTAAATTGAATGATCACAGACTACTGTCTGGCCTTCTTGAAATACAGTCGTCTGTACAATTGACTTTTGACTAAGAAAACAAAAACAATTGTTCCATATTTCACAAACTGCTGCTTTTCCCTTTTATTTTTTCTACTTTTATTCATTAGAAAATCCTTCATGCTAGCATTGTAGTTCTCTACTATACCTTATTTGTTTACATATGGACAGCTTTACACACACACACACACACACACACACACACACAGTGTGTTCTGATTATATTTATTCACAATTATCCTCTGGGATCCTCATTCCTTTCATTCTGAGCTCTTATTCCAGTGGTTGATACATTAGAGAAAAAACTATACTTCCTCTTCCAATAAATATGAATTATTATTAGGTCCCCAGGAACTATTGATCATGATATCTGTTGATTACAGAAACCTTCAGAGCTTAATTTTGTGTTGTTACCAATAGCTGTTGTATGTTCTTATTTGCAAGGGATATGTAATATTAATGATGGCAAATGACCCATCTTTTGTGTGTCCTTCATCTTCTAAATTCTTCTTTCTTCTCATCTATGATCCTCTAGGTCTTGAAGTGTGGGCTAGGTGGAGGGCTGATATAGACATTTAAGTATCAGAACTCATCAATCATTTATTTTCAACATTTTTATGTACAAGGAGGAGTCTGCATTTATCATCATCATCTCCAAATAGAAACTTCTTTGCCACAGCCCAAGAGTCATAGTGTTTAAACTTAAATATTTACAAAGCATTTGACAACATGGTCTTTTAGGGATAAATGTAGTGTGACCTATTCTTAGGTCCATATATACTAGTCCCCAGCATAATGCTTTTGAGTTTATTTTTATTCTCAATTATGCATGCCTTCCCAAGGAACAGGCATCATGAAAGTACAGAATGGTTAGCTATCTCTAACATCACATGTACCAGTAAGCATATCTTACTTGTTTGGTATTGTGGCACAAATATTAAGACCACTGATGTGTTGCCACTCCCAACACACTTCATTGCAACTTTAGGTACTGTCAACACTAAACAACAGATAGAAAGAGCCAGTATCAGCTATATTGCTATACCCATGTGTATTGTAACTAAAATAGGTGTTATCTTCAGTGATTGTGTATAGCTCTCTAGTTCTAGTACAGATACAAGAACAATGCAAATGGCCTGTCTTCTTTTATGGGCCTTTGATATACAAGGCCTACACTTTACAAAATGTATTCTGATTCTAGTTTGGATTCAGTTTTAAAAGCCTATGGTTTCTGTGAGTAGAGAATCCAGGAATAGTGCCACTGTTCTAAAATACATACATACATATATATATATACATATCAAACATTTTTAATTATATATTTCATTTATAAAATAATATGCTTATTTCTTTGTTTTTTCTTTCTCTTAATTAGTTCACCATTTCTGAAGCTAGAAGATACCACAGATACATTGACATTACAAATACATGAGCATATTGAACATCTAATCAATATTTTTTATTGATTGACAAAAGATGTTTAAAATCTGAGTTGAAACACTGACAATAAATACATTCATTATATTAATTAATAGTATATAAATTTGAACAAATATAACAGAGCTATTTGTAGTTTCATGCATATTTTATGCCTATAATATTTTATTTTAATGAATCAATTAAAGTTATTGGTATTTATTTTGAATGCCTGTTTTTCAAAAACTTTTTTCCTTCTTTTATATTATTATTTTATTTATTTACATTTCAAATGTTGTCCTCTTTCCCTGTCTCCCCACCAGAAGCCCCCCCAAATCATTCCCCCTCCCCTTTTCCTCTAAGAGAGTGCTCCCCCCACCTACCTATTCCTGCCTCATCCCTTTAATATCTCCCTTCTCTGGGGCATCAGGTCTCCACAGGACCAAGCATCTTTCTTTCCATTGATGCCATATAAGGCAGTCTTCTGCTACCTATGTAATGTGAGCCATGGACTGACTCATGTATATTCTTTGTTTGATGAATGCCCTGCTTTAAAAAAGAGAAAATTTTGATATTGACATAAATATAGTCTCCCCTCGTTACAAAATGTACCTGAAAGATCTATTTTGCCTTTCAAATATTTTTAAGTTACTGAAAAGATCAGTTATTAATTCATAGGTTATTGGGTGAAAAATGTTACCTGAAAATTTACAGCTTGTTAAAATATTAGTGCACACACAGATTTTATCTATTGAAAAATAATCAAACATTGGAAATATTAGAGTATATGGACTAACTTTAATGTCGTGCCAGTAGTCTAGGCAGTAAAATAATTTATAAATTTATTTTATGTGAAGTGGTATATAGTATTGACTCACATAAGGCTATTTTCACACAGTTGTATATGGCACATAGATATCTCCATTAATATATTCCCTTCCTTTCTCACCCAACTACTCTCTTTAGTTCCTCTTTGTTTTCATAGACCATTTTGCTACATCTTTCATGTCAAACACATATACATACTTTTATGTATGAATATAAAATTTAGAAATCACATTTGAGAAAAATCTATATAATATTTTTGAAAACATTTTAATTGCTTTAGTAAGACTATTTGCACTCATTTTTTGCACTAATTTGCACTGCAAATGACCTTCATTCATCCTTGTGACTAGGATAAATTGAGTATAATTAAAAATTTCTTTTATATGTCTCTCTCGGCAGACACGTTAAGTCTGTTCCATAATTATGTGGATAATACCACAATAAACACAAAAGAGTCTATATCTCTATAACATGGTCACCCAGGAGTAGTGTAGATGAATAATACAGTATTTTGAGACTTTGGAGGAAATTCCATGCTGATTTTCATACTTGGTAGACAAGTTTCTACCGGCAGTATTTTCTTACCAGGTTCCTTTTAGCCCATGTCCTAACCAGGATTTATTCTTTTATGCTTTCGTAATGAAAATTAATGAAAATTTCAGGTATTCTCCTTCTAATTTTCCTATTTTTTTAGTGCTGAGGATCAAAGTCTTTTAACGTTGTCTTAATTTTCTAAATATGTGTAAGTGTATTATTTCTTCCATTGAATTTTCCTTGACCCATAGACAGCCTTATTTATCTTTTAACAGCAACATTGCAATACACAGTGAATTACATATATTTGGAATGAAGTAAATGCTAAAATATTTAAAGATATTAGTCTTTCTCACCCTGAGGATTTGTCAAATAAGTAGCACTCCTCCTAGTAAGAGAATCTTTGAACCAATCAAAAGGAAAGTTTGAAATGAATATTTTTTAAAATGTGGTTAAAGGATATATACCCAGAGAATATAGACGTCTGTCTGTCAAATGCACAATAGTTTTCTACATTACCTACAGTCATGACATTCACAAACAGTTTAACATATTTAACATAAATCATGGAAACCTTTCCTATCTAATATAGCGTGTATATAAAATTTTATGTATATAAATATTTTGCCTTTGTACGTATCTTTATTACACACATTCCTATTGATATACTCCTCAGCACCAGCAATGTATCTCTTGAAAATGAAATTACAGAGGGAAATTACACACAGAGCTTCCCTGTGTGTGTTGAAAATCAAACCTCAGTCCACTAGACCAGGAAGTACACTTAGCCACTGTTTCCTTTCTCCATGTCCAGTATATCCCATTTTTTATCTTTACTCTTTTCTCCTACAATACATACCAACCAGAGCCTTCCCTGCTTGTCTTCTCTCAGTTGCCTGCTCTCCCTTAAACAGGACCCTTCTTTACTGACAGTGTAGAATCTTTCTTTTTTTAGTTATATTTTATACTGATTGATATTCATGTCCATCGTTGTCTATAAATGGCAAGCAAATCTCTAGTGCTTTTAATAGATGACAGAATAAGCATCGGCTGCTAGAAAGATAAAGACATATCAGAAACACAGACATTCTAGAAACTGAGATGGGGCATCAAAAGCCACAGAGCTCCGTTTGTTTGCTTGTTTGCTTTTTAAATTTTAAGATTGTTATTTAATTATGTTTCACTTTCCCTTCTCTTTACTCTGAACTCTCTATGTACCCCTCCCTGCTCTCCTTCAAATCCATGCCCTCATTATTCATTAATTAGTGTTGCAGGCATCTGTATTTGAATACATATATCCCTAAATAAAACATGTTAAGTCCATGTAAGGCTACTTGTAGGAATGTTTTCAGGGGCTACCTTTGTCATTGGACCACCAATTGGAGTATTTTTCCTTGTGGAAGACCACGTCTCCAACTCACATTTGTACTGAGTTGCCTGTTTTTTGTGCAGAGTTGATGCTTTATGGGCTTTTAGTCATTCGGTTTGGCTTGGTAGTTGGTGTTATCCTTGTTCAGTTTATTTTTGTACAGACATGTACAAACTACAGGATTTGCTTCTGATATTTCTAAAAGATGTGATCTCATAGCAAATTCCCTGTTTCTCTTTTTGCCCATTCTTCAACAATGCCCCTCAACTTTTGGTGTGGGAGTGTTTTGTATATATGTATATATATATACAAAGACTAGGATCTACAACTCAGCATTTTGATTGGTTGTTGTTTTCTGAAATAGTCTCCATGTATTGCAAAGAGAAATTTACTTGATGGAGGGTGAAGTCTACATTTATGTGTGAGTAAAAGGACAAATGTTTACAGATAGTTGTTAGGGAATGTGTTAGTTAAATAATCACTTAATTCGATTAGTATATAATAATATTATAAAAATAAGTTACTCACTTATTGTTAATAGTGCTGCCTTGTTCTACCTAGCCCCCTATCTGATAAATGTTGAGCAGAAGTATGAGAAGAATATTAGCATATTCTGGGTACCCATCATTTTGACATCATAGGACTCTGAATTCAGCTCTTTTTCAAGGAACAATATTTTTCTATACCCAGATTTATCAAGTTCACACATAACAGAGATATTGTTTTCTGTTTCTGTGAGCTCAGTTTCATGTCTGCCCTTTTGTACAATGCTGATTATTTTATCATTTTGTGATAACTTATATCACTGAAAATAATTTGGTAACTAATAGTACTACAAATTAATCACTAATAGTTAATTGTCTAGTTGCTCCAATTATATTCCTCTTGTGACACAAAACAAAAATTAAACCCTTAATTTTAGGGGACAGTTTCATTATAGGCAAGACATAGGTACTGTTACTCCAGTCTTAATGGAGAGTTTTGTGGTTGATGACATTTTACAAATATATGATATATATAGAGACCAGCATCAGAACCAGCATCAAGCTATAACCTATGTGCATACTCCCATTTATTTATTTCTACTAGCCAGACCTCACCTCTTAAAGGAACAAAGGTATCATAAAAAAGCCAGTAATGGTGACCAAATGTTCAATAATGCCTGTGGGAGAATTTTCACATCCACACTACAATTACTAATTTTTAAAAATGTGTCCAGAACTTTTATTTTATTTTAACATACCACAATATTTTTGATGTTTCAAAACTAATATTCATGGTTTTGACTATCAAAAGTTAATTACCTAAGCTAAGAACAAATAAACACATATTTAACATTGATTCCAGTCAAGAAAAGTGGCTCTAGTAGAGTGTAATTTCCTTACTTTGATATAACCAAAGCATCTGGACAGATTGTAAGCAAATGCTGAGAACAATGAAAGCAGAACGCAGTTGACAAAGGGATTGGAAACAATCCGATTATAAGGAAGTACTCTGCTTTTTTTCAATATTTACTTGTATTTCACTAACTAGTCTAATAAAACGGAGCAGATGAATAGTCACTAGCAATGCTATCTTGTATACAAAGTAACTTCCAAGTAACTACCAGACTCATTTTAGGAAAGAATTTGTGATGAACTCTCCTAAAAGTATAAAGTTCGAGAAGAATTTGACTCCCTCTTTTCAAATTTAAGGAATGGTTATGATTGTTACAAATGTGGTCAGGTTAAAGAAGGACAACTATTTTTTTTTAATCATGAAAGGAACCACATAAGAAATAATTAAACGTTTTTTTCTGTTCTACAAACAATAATACCCTATTTTCTTGTATGCACTATAAAATTCAATGAGACCAGTTTACTGTCTCTAAATTCAAACAATACACTATACACAGCCAAAAAAATTTAAATAACCTGAACAGAATTTCATATACTCTTTGAAGAAAGTGCAGTGGTATGTTGTTGAGTTCCATGTTATGGGAGAAATCTAGACTCTGAAATATTTATCACTTGAGAGAAAATTAAAACAATGGGTGGTATGCACATACGATTTTCACATTTTGGAGGAAGAAGACACAGCAAGTTTCACCAGTTCAAAGGCACCCTTATCTACAAAGCTAGTGCAGTGACAGTGTGGGTATCTTGAGCTTATATTAAAAATATGATAAGCAGATATGAAAAATTTGTCCTAGATTTTCACAAGCAGCTTATTCATGTGATTATTATATATATTCAGAAATATATTGAAATTGTTTTAGCAAAAAAATAAATCCAGCTGTATTCAAAGTAAAAATTATTTATTCCCATGTAACTAAAGTCAACAAAATATGTGTAGATATTATCATTTAGCAAGCACCGTGGCAAATACTTGATGTATATAAATATATATATCTCAGATGGTTAAATATGGAGAAAACATAATTATGTTAGAATATTGAGAGATTATTGAAATTCAAGTGTATATGATTTAAAAGACTGATCAAAATGTAACAGTAAAAAAAAGTAGCTATAGGGACTTATTTCCTGTTTTTTAGTAGCTGAAGCATTCATTTAGATAAGGGGTCTTTTATTTGTTTTCTGTTTGTCACTTGGGTCCACATGTGATTGTATTACTTTCATTTTTAGCAATATTTTAATTCTATAATGAGATATCTAAATACTAAAAAGCTATTTTGCTATTTATAAAAATCAAAATTTATGAAGCTATGAAGCAGATGTTATGAAAGAGATACATTTTTATTACACATCTCTAGGATGTGTTTCTAGACCCAAACCTGGGGTATATGTTGTTTTTGACAAATAAACCAGAATTATACAATGTAAAACCAGAAGTATCTTTAACAAATAGTGCTGGTCAAACTGGATGTCTATTTGTAGATGAATGAAAATAGATCCATATCTATTACCCTGTATAAAACTCAAGTCTAAGTGGAACAAAGACCTCAACATAAAGTAAGATACACTAAGCCTAATAGAAGAGAAAGAGGAGAATAGCAGACAACTTCCTGAACAGAGCACAAACAGCTCAAGCACTAAGATCAATAATTAATAAATGGTACTTCATGGAACCAAAAGGTTCTGGAAGGGAACGGCCACCATCTAAAGAACAATACAGCATCCTACAAGATAGGAAAGATGTTCAACAACCCCACAACTGACAGAGGAATGATATCCAGATATATATATATATATATATATATATATATATATATATATATTTCTAGTTTATATATATATATAAACTAGAAATTAACAAAACAAATAACTCACTTAAAAATGAGATACTGATCTATTAAGAGAAATCTTGACAGAAGAATAATCTCTAATGAGCAAGAATCCTGTACAGAAGGAGAAAGAAGATGTGACAGGGGGTTTCTGGGAGGGAAGGAGAAAGGAGATAACGTTTGAACTGTAAATAAAGAAAATATCCAATGAAAAAAGAGAAATGTACAGCATCTTTAGTCATCAAATAAATGCAAATCAAAACAACTTTGAGACCCCATCTTACACCCTTCTAAATGGATACCATCAAAAACTCAAGAAACAACACATGCTGGCCAGGATGTGGAGAAGGGGAATACACTTGTGAGAACGCAAGTTGTGCTGCCAACTTGGAAATCAATATGGAAGTTTCTGAGAAAATTATGCAATAAGTCTACCTCAAGACTTAGCTATACCACTCTTGGGTATATACCAAAAGGATGCTCCACCTTACCACAAGAACACTTGTTCAGTTATCTTCATAGCATCTTATTTATAATATCCATAAACTAAAAATACCTGATATGTTCCTCAATTGAAAAATGGACAGAGAAAGTGTGGTGTTTTTAGACAATGGAATATTCCTCATGTATTGCAAGCAATGAAATCATGAAATTTGCAAGCAGACTGATGGAACTAGATAAGATTATCATAACTGAGGTAACCAAGACATAGAAAGACAAACATAGTATGTACACACTTACAAGTGGATATTAGTCATAATGTACAGGATAACGATGCTACAAACCACAAACCCAAAGAAGCTAAATAACATGGAAGGCCCAAGGGGTATATGTGCTTGATCTCACTGAGAAGGGGAAGTAGAATAGACATCTTAGGTGGATGGAGGAAGGGGATTAGAGTAGGGAAAGGGTGGTGATGTGAACAGAAGGAATCAGGTAGGTGAAGACAGAGGAAGAAATTACTGGGATAAACAACTAGAATTATAGTGTGGGGTATCTCTGTGACAAGTTAGAAACTGGGGATAATGGAAACTCCCAGGAATCTATGAGGGTGAGCCTAGCTAAGATGTAGATATTCACAGCCATACATTGGATGGAGGCAGCACATCCTTTAGGGAGAGTTTAGGGAATGATTGAAGGAACTGAATGGGATGAGATGGCATCCCCATAGGAAGACCAATAGCATCAACTGACCTGGACCCCTTTGAGCTCCCAGAGACTGAACCATCCACCAAAGAGCATACAAGGGCCGATCCTAGGAACCCAGCACATATGTAGTAGTGGAGTGTTTCGTCTGGCCTCAGTGAAGAAGACACACCCAATCCTACAGAGAACTGATGCCCCAAGGTGAGGGGATATGCGGGACACTCTCAGAGGAGAAGGGGAGGGGAGATATAGAAAGAACTCTGTGAAGGGATCCAGGAAGGGCAGCAAAATTTAGTATGTAAATAAATACAAAATTAATTAATTAATTAAATAAATAAATAAATGAAAATATGGAAAGTAGGGGAAGAACTCCTAGCTAGTGAACATAGAGCCTAAACCATCCATCTCCTTTAACCAAGCAAGACTTCTAAGACAGAGATTGAGACACCAATCTATCCCCCAAATCTTCAAACCACAATGTGTCCTGCCTACAAGAAGTACAGGTGTAATGAAGAGCAGAAACTGAGAGAATGGCCCACCAATGACTGGAACAATTTGAGACCCATGCCATGAGATGGAGACAACCCCTGAAATTACTAATGGTATTCTGGTATACTTCTAGACAGGAGCCAAGCATAACTGCCAGCAGAGAGACTTCACACCACAGCTAATGAAAATAGACACAGAGACCCATAGCCAAATATTAAGTGGAGCTTGGGGAATCATGTGAAAGACAGGGACAAAGGATTATAGGAACCAGAGAGGCCAAAGACACCACAAGAAAACCTACGAAATCAAGTAACTTGAGCCCATAGAGGCTCACAGAGTCTGAACTAGAAACCAAAGATCTGGCATGGGACAGACGCAGGCTCTCTGCATGTATGTAACAGTGAACATCCTGGTTTTCATGTGGGTTCCTGACAGCAGGAGTAGGGCCTGTCTTTGACTCTGATCCTTGCTTTGTGGAACCTGTCTCCCTACTGGGCTTCCTTATCTAGCCTCAATAGGAGAAGATGGTAAGACAGTAAGAAGTCTTACTGCACCTTGATTTGCCAAGGCTGGTTGATATTCATTGCAGGAAATCACATTTTTGAAGAGAAAGAGAGAAGGAAAGGATTGTGGGGGAAAGAAGGTGGCGGGGGAAGGGCTGGTGGAAAAGAGGGAGGGGAATTTACTCTAAGACTTAAGATTCTATGCCCCAGTATAGGGGAATGCCAGGGCCAGTAAGCAGGAGCAGGTGGGATGGTGAGGGGGGGGAGGGGAGGGAACAGGGGATTGTTTTATTTTATTTTTTTTTATTTTAATTTTTTTTGGAGGGGAACCTGGGAAAGGAGATATTGTAAAAAAAGAAAACATCTAATAAAAAATAAATAAAAGACTAAGAAAATTAATTAATTAATTAAAATTTAAAAATCATTTTCTCTAATGATTATCACAAGCATATCCCATATCCAAAGATAAATCTAAGTTTCTTGTATTTTAGCACAAAGCATAATTGCTGCTTTAGTCCATTAATTTTTATCTAAAATTATGTATATATTATCCAATTTCTAAATCTCTAAAATGATTACTTTGTTAATTATTGTCAACTGTACAATTTTATGCAGAAACTGTAAATAGACTTGCTGATTTCTCATGGTCCCCATAACATTCCTTTGCTCTTAATAAAAATAATTAAATAAAATGAAAACACACTTGAAATTATTCATCAGTTTATTTTGCTGTCCTTATTTTTACATTTCCCAGAAAGAACAGAAAAAAAGTTAGTATGACCATAAACACTTTTTGGAGATTCAATGAACTATAAACAATTTTTTTTTCTTTTTTCTTTCCATAGTTCTTAGATTCTTTTTTTTTCCCCCTTTCTGGACAAGTAGTTAATTAAACTTAGTTGCCTACACTTTATATCAGATGAAAAACTAGAGGAATACTTGTTGAGAAGAATGAGTTTAGAAGAAGGAAGAAAAAGAAGACAGAGAAAAACAAAGAGGGATGAAGTCAACTGGAACTCTTTATATAAATGTCCAAAACTGTCAAGCAATAAAAAATTAAGTGATAAAGTAACTTTAAAGCCTAATAGCATTTTGAAACAAAGCTGGAATGTGAAGCCAACTATCAGTTTGTGTGAAAAATAGTAATAATTAATGTGACAAGTCAATACTTCTCTTGTATTTCATGGATCCAGCTCATACATGACAGCATTTTTGCAAAGCCCAGGAATGTAGCATTTAATATTATAAAAATGAAAATTGCATTCTAACTCTACTTACAGAATCAGAACATTTATCTTAAATCAAACCAGTGGCATGGACTTTCTTCAATTATGGAAATTTTCTATAATTATGAATTTTCCCTTATGGGATTTTTCACCAGCCACAAATGCCTTTTGAACACTTGACTTTTGATTGATATGACTGAGCATCTGGCCGATCTCAAGTTAATGACGGACATTATATCCAAAGAGGACAATGACCCACAATAAAGACAGCTGTAAGGATGGAGAATGGAACATAATTTTCTCTAGTTCCCTCCTGATAAAACTTTTATCTTGAGCTCTCCTATGGCCAAGACCAGGCTAAGATCCCAAATATATATATTTTTTAAATTTTCATTGTGATATAGGGCTAAACTGTAGCACCTGAATACAGGAAAACATGACATTACATTAAGTTACCTGTGTTTTCAGGTACATACCTTGTTACTGCTCTTTCTGTGACACTTTGAAAGCCATGCTAAAGCCAACTCTATATGTAATGAGAATGACTAGAATATCGAGAAGCCCTGCTGCATGTATTAATATTGTAACATATCGTAAGATAAAGAAAAGGTTATAAAAATATACATAGCATTTATAATGAGTGAAATATCTAAATTAATACAAATAAACCTAACCTAAAGAAGGAGTATAGTGGTAGTTACACCGGACTTCCAGAATCTGTTCTATAGATGATTGCTCACTTTGGTAAAGACACAATGAAGCTTCACAGGAATAATTTGGGGACAGTTAAAAATTTTAATTTTGCAGGACACTCGTAGATATATATTTTGTATTAACATATTGTTAACACAAATACACTTGTTCATGGGTAAGACAGAATATTCTGAATCAAAAACAAGGAAATCGTGTATGGTCCAACAATCTTCACCAACAGAATGAATCTTTAACTTTTATGATAATTACCTTTATATTAGACATTATTTTGTAGTTATACTTTTCTGATTCAAATATAAATCACAAGATTTTCATAAAGAGATCTTCATTGTTTATAATCACAGGTAAACTTAATTTTCAAGTTGTCAGCCAAAATAAATACTAATCATAATTGGATTTCAAAAAAATTATATACCTCTGGATGTGTCTCAATAATGGAGTGCTTTCTAGCATCTGTGAGCACTCAGATGATAACTTTATTAGAAAGAAACTCAAACTTCATTTTTGTATAATAAACATATTTCTGATCAATAGATTATACATCAGAGAATAATGAATTTGAAAATTTAGTGATGAGAAGTCAGATGACCCCACCAGTGACATTGGTCTTCAAAGACTCCTATATACTTACATGTAACTTCTAGATTATATTTCCCAACACTTATGAAATTAGAAGAACCCATGTAGATATGTACATAATATAATAGCATAGACAAAATAAAAATAACTTCTAAATTATTCCTATACATTATTTCTAACTGTTCTTAGAATCCTTTTAAAAATCATCTTTTCTCACCGGGCGGTGGTGGTGCACACCTTTAATCCCAGCATCTGGGAGGATTTCTGAGTTCGAGGCCAGCCTGGTCTATAGAGTGAGTTCCAGGACAGCCAGAGATATACAGAGAAACCCTGATTTGAAAAAATCAAACAAACAAAAAAATCATCTTTTCTCTAACCTCTGACCGCTATATCAAAGTTGAAGTATAATGTTAAAAACGTAAATACAATGTTGAGAATTTGAATGAATCCTTAGACTAAATATTACCTTTGGCAAGTATTCCCCACTTACCCATTATTTTGGGGAAATTTTCATTATTTAATTAAATAAGACACAGAAATATAAACTGAAATACCTAGGCAGCAACACATGGGAACATTTGCTTTAATGAAGAATATAAAGCCTATTTTAATGTGGCTGTCATACAGCCCTCAGTCCATATATCCCACCCATCATGTAAAAATGCACAGCCAGCACATTCTCACCAACACATATAGGTACACTTTTCTGATTTTAGACAATGCCACAGCACACACACAGTAATCTCTTCCTCCTAGTGAGAGTAATGAAGTGTGATAAAGAAGAACTTGATGTTACATGAAATCCCAGTAATAAAAATGTCTGTGCTTTGTTCTCTATGATGAATACATGTGTCAAGTATTACAGAATTTGGGTCTCTAGACAATGCCACACTCAGCTTCATGTGGAGGTCATCAGTGAAATGTGGAAATAAAATGGAGAAGCTAAGGAATGAATATGCTAAAGACTGGAACTGATTAGTCTACACTAAAAAAATGTGAGTGTACTTCAATTAACATATTCTGATTACAGAAAATCCAAATTCAGGTTAATTGACACCAGTAGCACATTTTTCAGGACTATAAATTAACTCCTTGGGAAACATAATTCCAGGAAAGTTTAGCAGACGCTTCTGTAATGGATATGTTAGCCATCTCACAAATGTTCTGGGGAGTGCATTGAGGTGTCATTGGAATATTTCAGCACCACTGGAGTTGAACAAATTACCCAGCTGCAGTTCCTATGAAGTTTCACAAAAGAAGCTATTTTAAGTTTTTACGTACTTTGAGGAGATTTAGGAACAATGTATGAGATTAATGACTTAGACAGATAATGACAACAGAATTTATAATGCAAGAGATACTAATGCTCATTCAACTATATTTGTCTATCAGGGCAAACAGCTTATCACCATAGAAACCCATAAAGACATTAAGAAATCATTTTATGCCTGGAGATTTCCTGCATAATACCAGGTGTTAATAGCTAAGTCTAAATGTATGTGTTATTTTTGTTGCAACAAAATATTTAATTTTTGTGAAATATGTAGACACCAAATTGTCTATAAACAGAAGCTAAACATGAAAAAGTAATGTAAAATGTTAAACAGATGGAACAGCAGGTTAGTTTAGGATGTAAAGGCACTTTCAACAAAATGTGATAATGTAAGTTCAACCTATCTTGAAGTTTTACACAGTGGATGAAAATAACTAACCCCTAAAGTTTTCTGCAACTTCAAGTATATTGTGCCATAAACATGCCAACACCCATAATCTAAAGATAGATAGACAAAATAAATAAGAATAGGTAATATTTTTAAATTAATTAAAAGATGGATAAACACTGATAAAGTTATTCTTCTGCAGAATTAGTTTTAGTCTTATTACTTGTATTCTTCAGAATATTTGGGATTTTACTGTATAAACTCAGATGAATTCATCTGATGAACTATGCTCTCAATCTTCTCTCTGCATCATTAGAAGCTCCATCCCTTTGGAATCTTAAACTTGTGGTTGACTTAAGCATGAGGAAATCAGTAATGTTGAATACATTCAAGCCACACAAAGTCCTTGATTATCTTGAGAAATGGCAATCCTTAAGAGTATGTCATCTGGCAATTTAATTTATAAAGTTCCTCTTAAGGAAAGTAGAGAGAGAGTTCAATGCTAATAAGTGAGAGGTCTCAGGGAGACAGGGGGGATAGGAAGAGTGAAAGGGTATGAGAGGAATTAGAGATCTCAGACTACTCAAGTAGACTTCAATCTCTGAAGGTGTTTGACAAAACATGGGAATTCACAATTGCTAGAGGAGCACAGTTGCTCTTCTAAATGCTTTCCTTTTTTCTTCAGTAAAATAATGAGTTCCCCTTATGGAGTTCTATATTAATTGGGTGTGCTTCTTGTCCTAAGAAATGTTTCATGTGTTTTCAGTTGCACAATAATTCAAATAATATTCAAAAGACCTATAGTACTCATAATTTTTGGAAAAAACTCTCTCTCTAAATGAATATTTTCTTTGTTGGATTAGGAGTACATGTACCATATTGCATTTTTTACAGAATAAGCATATCCCAGCTTCCCCAAACCCAAGACAATTTCTCTTATTTTTTCTTTGTATTTTTTTGTTCATTATTTATTATGTTTCCATTTATATTTATTTATGTATTTATTTACTTACTATTTCTTAGCAAAATCAGTCAAGTAGCAAAAGACTAAAGATTGCCTGAAGAAAATATTTAGCAATTTATCTATTTCTTAGAGAACTATTTCAGAATTGATATAATCTCTAAAACCATATAAGGTAGGAAATTAAAACACCACCATTATATATAGACTTATTTTGATTATGTAACTCATCATTATGAGTTAATGATACTGCTATATGACTGATTTTACATGTTTTTTCCTAAGATTTTTAATAACCTTTTTTTAAGCATAGGTATGTCAGACACTTGTAACTACATTTTTTTCCTGAATTGTGTTATAAGAGTATTGTTTTTCCTTTTATTGAAATCAAATTTTCTCTCACTTAATATATCAGGATAATGGTTTCTCCTCCCTCTATTCCTCTAGCTCCTTCCTTCCCATCCAGATTCATTATTTTTAAAATTCCTCAGTAGTTTTCATCTTCAGTACTTGTTCTTATCAGTTGAATTTCATCAAGCAAATTGACTACCATAGATTTGTACTCATACAATATATTAGAGAGAATTCTCTTTGTTATCTATTCATTGGGAAAGAGCAGAATACCACTTCAGAAATTCTGCACTGGAAGTTATAAAATTCCTACAGAAGTAAGCAGATAATCCCTTCATTTAGATAAAGACTTTTAGAAAACACCAAATACCAATAAGATCTTTCGCTCCAGTTCTTCAGTTGTAAGTTTGTGAGTGTGAGTGTGTGTGTGTGTGTGTGTGTGTGTGTGTGTGTGTGTGTATGTACTGAACTCATTTTCTTTGGTGATTAAAATCATCTTGAATAAGGTTTACTCTATTAAAAAGAATCTAGACTCTGCATTTTATCTCCTAATTTCACTGTTGATAATATTGAATTTCAATTGAAACAGTCAGATTAAAATTGAAATTGCCTTGAGAAGGTCTCATCTTATTTGCAGCACCATTAAACCCATTTTCAAGTCTGTTGTATCCAGGTCTTACTGATGCCTTCAAAGACTTAAAACTCACCCCACTCACTCTACGATTTATAAATTTCATGACTATAACTGTTTTGTAAAGTAAGTAGACAGAAAAAAACTACTTACTCCCCAGGTCCCTTCAGAGTTTTTTCTACTTCATTCTTATAAATATAAATATAAATAAATATAAATATTGGAAATGCTTTCAAACATCTTCTCAAGTTGCCCTTTGCAATGCAGAAGTCTAGAGGTTTATATGCCCCATGAATTACATTAAAGTGGCAAAGGTGAAAGGAGTAAACAGTATATTCTTGTGAATTACTGTTTAATCTTAGAAGTGGGGCACCATGGTAAAAGTGTTCCTAGTCTGGACATGGGGCATTTGAAGCAGAAAGCTACCTGAATTTATATTTGCTTTAAATCTGCTTATTTAATCATTTTAATGATTTAGCAATGGACATCAGAAAAAAGGAATGACATTGGAACCTAAATTGGCTTTTCAGATCTGCACATAGAATTCTAGATTGATCACAGTGCAAAATTTTGTAGTTATTGTTCTATGTCACAGAGGTTGTGTAAATCATATAAAATGTTCCTTTAAATTACCACGGAAATATTAACTTGTGAAATGTTGTTTAGAACAGTTTTTTGAGTAAATACTTGAAGTTTAAGTTTTTCTGGATTGTTTAAAGATTTCAGTAAAGACAATCATTTGAAAACTAAAACTGCTGGAAACATGATTTTTCTTTGTTTTTTGTGTGTTTAGAATATGATCAAATGCTTGTTTTCAATAAGTGTAGTTATATAAAGCAGATAAAAGAAAAATTTTATCCAATTATTTGTTCTTTCAATTTTGAAAATTTTGAATGAAATATCTTATTACTAACCCATTCAAACAATATGGTTTCTTATTAACTCATCAAATTCTCAGCTATAATTTTTCAGTCAATAAAGTTTATGCACAAATTATAAAAATACAAAATATCAAATATAATTTCTACATTGATATCAATATGTTGTTAAAATTATTTAATGAAAACTAGAAAATATATGAAAGTATTTATGAAAATTTATTGTGATATACTATCAAAACATGTAAAAAACTGTGTGCATTTTTCAATAATATAATTTTATATAATAAAACTGTATAAATAATATACAGTTTTAAAAGTAAACTCTGCATTAATTTCACTTCATTGATTATATGATTTTTGAGATTTACAAATGTTAAATACTTTCAGAAAGAACAATATTGTCATGCAATCTATTTTATCAAATTCTGAGGTTTGGATTTTATTTTGTTTTTGGCTTTTTATAAACTAAATTTATTGTACTAATTACATTTAAGAAACTTTTGTACCATAGAGCTATCCCATTTTATTGTAATTTTAATATAATTATTTTCTAAACTGATTTTATATAGCCATCTTGCCTTCATTTTGTCAGTGCATTTGCCATTTTAATTTACTGTGTTCAGTTTCTACATTGACTATTCACTTGTAGTTGCTAAATGAATTACATTCACTAAGAGTTCATTATTTATTTGCTAAAAATATAAGCTCACTTTGGTAATGTTACTAAACTATTACTTACTCTGTTAAGACAATTGAAGACAGAAGGATCATACCAGGTCTACTATACAAGTAGATCAATAGGTGAAAGAGATATCTAATCGATTTGATAAATGAAAGTGTTACTTTGGTGTTTGACAACATAAATTAAGAATTTTGATCATTCTTGGATAAGTAATAATATTTAAACTTAACTGCAAATAAATACATAAATTTGTTTAATGCATGATTTTAAAGCATTCTAAGGCCTACTGCTTTAATATGTACTAGTGACTATCACTTGATATCTTATACATACTTTTCTAGGATACTGCGATGCACAGATCATAACAAGCTATACTAAGAAGGGAGAAAGTCCCCCCTCTGGGTTCCTTATACCTTATCTTTCCCATGATCATTTTCTACCCTTTTGTTTGCTGGTTACTTCAGAATATTTTCAAATAAAGATTCAGAAAAGGATAAACAAACAAGAAAGAACATGTGCTTTTTTTACTAGGTAAGGATTACCTTACACATTATGATCTTCTCTAGATCTATCCAGTTACCTACAAACTTTATGATTTCATTTTTCTTTAGAGATGATAGTAACCCATAGTATTCATAGGCAACATTTTTATTATCCAGTCATCAGGTAAAGGATAGATAATCTGTTTCCCTTTCCTAATTACTTACTGTGAGTTAAGCAGAAATGATGTGATTAGAGCAACTCTCAGTAGAGTAGAGTCTCCACTTCTTTGATCCTATATCAAGGAGATATATAGCCGGGCCACACAATAAACATGTTTTCAGCTTCTTAAATATTCTTGCACTGATTCCCGGAGTAAGTGGGCAAGTTTGTAATCCTACCACAGTGAGTGATGCTTTCCTTTTCCCCACATTCTCTTCAGCATTTTGTGGTAGATATTTAATTAATTTTTGCCATTTTGACTAAGGAAAGATGAACTCTCAAAGATATTTTTATTTTTATTCTCCTTATTGCTAGGGATGGTGAATATTTTAAAGAAAGGATACTACATAGGTACTTCTGTAAACTTGTGGGTTTGCCTTCAATGATGATTTAGCTGTCATGTCCCATAGAAGCACTGTCAAGATCTGTGGCAAAAGCTTTGGACTCTGTTTTCTTCCACTGGGTTCAATTTCAAATCCTACATTTAAGCCTTTGATCTATTTAAAATGAGCTTTTGTGTACACTGTGAGATAACAGTTCACTTTCATTTTCTTGTTGGGAAATCCAGTTTTCTCAAGGCTGATGTAACTGTACATTCCCAGTTTTATCTTTTTGCCCCGCTCTTGTGAAGATTTACTGAGTATATATGTGTGGATTTATTTCTGTGACTTCCTTTCTGTACCAAAGTCCTCTAACAGTTAATAGCTTATGCTCTAAGATCAAGAATTGACAAATGGGACCTCATAAAATTACAAAGCTTCTGTAAGGCAAAGGACACTGTCAATAGGACAAAATGGCAACCAACAGATTAGAAAACAATTTTTACCAATCCTATATCCAATAGAGAGCTAATATCCAAAATATGCAAAGAACTCAACAAGTTAGACTCCAGAGAATCAAATAACCCTATTAAAAAATAGGGTACAGAGCTAAACAAAGAATTCTTAGCTGAGGAATATGGAATGACCGAGAAGCACCAAAAGAAATGTTCAACATCCTTAGTCATCAGGGAAATGTAAATCAAAACAACCCTGAGATTCTACCTCACATCAGTCAGAATGGCTAAGATCAAAAACTCTGGTGACTGCAGATGCTAGAGACATTGTGGAGAAAGAGGTACAATCCTTCATTGCTAGTGGGATTGAAAGCTGGTACAACCACTCTGGAAATCAGTTTGGCAGTTCTTCTGGAAACTGGACATAGTATTACCTGGGGACCCAGCTATACCACTCCTGGGCATATATCCAGAAGATGCTCCACCATGAAATAAGGACACATGTTCCACTATGTTCATAGCAGCCTCATTTATAATAGCCAAAAACTAGAAACAACCCAAATGTCCCTCAACAGAGGAATGGATATAGAAAATGTGGTACATTTACACAATTGAATACTACTCAGCTATTTTTTTTTTATTTTAGATATTTTCTTTATTTACATGCGAATTTCTCCTTTCCCAGTTTCCCCTC
>NW_022196914.1:12561025-12563373 GCF_008632895.1 Mastomys coucha
AATCACAAAAGAACACACATGGTATGCACTCTCTGATAAGTGGATATTAGCCCAGAAGGTCAGAATACTCAAAATAAAATACACAAATCACAAGAAACTCAAGAAGAAGGAAGACTAAAGTGTGGATGCTTCGTTCCTCCTTAGAAGAGAGAACAAAATACCCATGGAAGGAGTTACAGAGACAAACTATGGAGCAGATACTGAAGGAAGGACAATCCAGAGACTGTTCCACCTGTGAATCCTTCCTATATTCAATTATCAAATCCAGATACCATTGTGGATTCCAGCAAGTGTTGGCTGACAGGAGCCTGCTATAACTGTCTCCTGAGAGGCTCTGCCAGTGCCCAGTGAATACAGAAGTAGAGGCTCACAGACATCCATTGGACTGAGCACAGGGTCCCCCGTGAAGGAGCTAGAATAAGGACCCAAGGAGCTGAAGGGTTTGCAGCCCCTTAGGACGAACAACAATATGAACTAACTAGTACCCTCAAACCTCCCAGGGACAAAACCACCAACCAAAGAGTACTCATGGAAGGACTCATGGCTCCAGCAGCATATGTATAGCAGAGGATGGACTAGTCAGTCATCAATAGGAGGAGAAGCCCTTGGTCCTGTGAAGGTTCTATGCCCCAGTGTAGGGCAATGCCAAGGCTAGGAAGCAGGTAAGGGTGTGTTGTTGAGCAGGGGGAGGCGGGAGGGAATGTTTATTTTATTTTATTTTATTCTACTTTTTTTTTTTTGGTAGGGGAAACCAGGAAAGGAGATTTAAAAAAAAAAAAAGAGTTAAGGAAAAATAATTAGCAGCCACAAGGCTTTTGGAAGTACTCTAATCCTGTTTACTGTGGTTACCATATAAAATATGCCTAGAGGCTCATGTTATGAAATCTTAACTCTTGAACTTAAGGTTGGTACTATTTTTAGGGAGTAAGATCTAACTAGAAAACATAGGTCACTTGTAGTCATATTTTGAAATATAGATCTTGACTTGGGTTCTTTCACTTTTCATGTATCTGGATTGTGTTTAATTGAGCAGTTGTGCTTTGAAACACCATTCTGCCATGATGTTCCAAAGGAAAGGGAGTAGGGATGAGAAGAAAGGAAAATATGAACCTCACCTTTTGCTCTACTGACAAAATGACTAAGAAATCTATAGTAAGCCAAGATTTGTTTTGTATCAAGGTTTTATAGGATTTCATGTTTGGTCACGTAACCATGTTTGCTTTTTCCTTAGGGCGTCAGAACATCATAACGGGGAAGAGATGATGCTTGTGCTATGGTGGACAGGAAGCAAAGAGTGAACCAACCATAGGGCTTTGTAAACATCGAGAATCTCTGAATTACCAATGATGCTTAGTAACTCATTTTATGTGGTCATCGTATTTTCTTTGTTTTAGCTGCCCATGGATACTTGGATATAATTATTTAAGCACACTGACTGAAATAAGAATCTTTAAGAGATATTAGATTTTCATTGCATACATTGTTCACAACAGCTAAGAAATAGGAACAACCAAGTCAATCAAAATAATTATTTTATGACTTCACTTAGAGTTATAGATTATGATATAGGATAACATTAATTATAAATTATGAAATAGACTAATTCTTAGAACAGAGAATACATTAACAATTGTTGTTTTGGTAAGTAGGAAAATGGGGAATTATAAATGGCCATATAATTTCATTTATGTTAAATTACTATAGAGGACTTCTTTAAATACAATAGTTATAATTAGCAATGTGCCACAGCTCGTATTTTGTTATCTATT
Organism: Mastomys coucha; assembly: GCF_008632895.1. Lineage (NCBI taxonomy): Eukaryota > Metazoa > Chordata > Mammalia > Rodentia > Muridae > Mastomys > Mastomys coucha. Next base: position 12,562,795 of record NW_022196914.1, read on the forward strand.
CCAAAAACTGTTAAAGGATAAGTTTCTTAGTGCATTATTCATCCTTTCCTGAAAGTAAAAAATAATAATAATAATAATAATATAACTGAAAATAACAAGAAAAGAGTTGAGAAACTCAAGCACATGTCTATTAGATAGATTACATTAACAATATCAGAAGAGTACCTATGTGTTCTCATTCATTAAATTATATACATGAAGCACTATAGTCTCATTATATGTAGAAAATAGTTCTATAAAGTATGTGTTTCATGTACAAATATTCTATAATGATTCAGACTATATTGATAAATATTTTACAGCAAAGTTGTTGCACTGGGTAAAAGAAAAATTTTATTAAATGAAGAAAAATTTTTATGTTGCTTATATCTCATACTATTACTTAACTCTTTTATTAAGTAAATCAATTTGACAAACTTATATAAAGCTTTGAAATAATGGGATATTTTTAAAGTATGAACCAGTTAATGCAGCATACAAGAAAAATTTAAGAGCTCCAAAACAATTTTATTACATTTTATTATTATTTTCAATAATTTTTTTTTTTTTTTTTTTTTTTTTTTTTTTTTTTTTTTTTTT
>NW_022196914.1:12563394-12639349 GCF_008632895.1 Mastomys coucha
GAAATCCACCTGCCTCTGCCTCCCAAGTGCTGGGATTAAAGGCGTGCGCCACCACCGCCCGGCTCTATTTTCAATAATTTATGTAGAAGAATTTTACTCCAGCATCATGGCTGCTCTGATCCCATCCAAAGGCTTTCTAGGTCTGTTTCATCTGGATGGAATTCAGACATACCCATAGTACATACCTTTAGTCCTATACAATAAAGTCAAATTGAGGGTCAGATAAAAATCACTTATTAGGGCTGGTGAGATGGCTCAGCGGGTAAGAGCACTGACTACTCTTTCAAAGATCCTGAGTTCGGATCAAAACCACCTGTAATGAGATCAGATGCCCTCTTCTTGTATGTCTGAAGACAGCTACAGTGAATTACTCCATAACCAGCGGGGCGGAGTGAGTGGGGCTAGCAGAGGTCCTGAGTTCAACAGCAGCCACACACGATGGCTCATGGCCATCTGTACAGCTACAGTGTACTCATACACATAAAATAAATCTTAAAAAAATGACTTATTAGATAAATATTTGGCAGACTGTGTCAGAGATATGTATCAAGTTCAGCATAGGCAATTGAAGCCAGAGAATAAGGAGATACAAGATTAGAATGAGTCTCCAGAGTTAGTTTGAGGCTAAGCAGATCAATCCAGTAAGAGGCTGAGAGAAGCCAGATTGAATCAGCCAGCATGGGGAGGAGTTAGAACCAGAACAAGTGACTTGAACCAGACAGACTGAGTTCAGCAAGAACTAGAAAGGGTAAGCTTATTCAGCCATAAGCCTCTAAAATGACATTTTTAACAAGTGAATAAAAGTGACTTTTACAATTTACTTGTGCATTATATTTTCTACAAACCATACAATATTTTCCTAATAATTATGATTTAAATGTATGATATTTTATACAAGATATTTTATGCAGGTAGCATTTGTTTATTGAACAGTGAAGATTTTTTATACAGTTATAGTCTATACTACAGGTGATACCAGCATGGGTTATTAAGTTTTAAGTGACATATTTCTATTGTTTCATATGAAATATATAATGCACATTCACATATCTTACCAAAAATTCTTAATACATATGTATGCTAAACTAATTATTATAATGATTTTATTAACACAACCAATTCTCCAATTGTTTTCCCCATCTTTTTTCTTTAGTTTTCAGATATAATATTTACCTCTTGAAATTAGACTGCTGGTCCAATGTGTATTTTTCATGATAGTAATTCCAAATTCTAATAGTATAATCAAATATTATGGGTGATGCAGTTAACATTTTATGCTAATTTTAGTTGTACATGAAAAGCAGATAAGGTTTTATATATTTTTAAATTATTTTTAAGTAAAATTATATATTTCCACCTGAATTTGTTCAACTTTTCCTTTTAATCATAATCTGTATAGCCCTTTTGTCAAACTACAATATTACTAGAAAAATGTAAACATGTACTGTTATCAAAAGGATTACAGATACGAAAGGAGACTCTTCATAGCATACATTCCTTTTCCAGCACCCATACCAGGTAGCTTACACTACACAGGGACACAACACCTCTGGTCTCTGCGAGCACCACATTCTCACACACAAATGCATTACTATACAGAATTAAAACAATAAACCTTAATTCAAATAAAAACAAAGTAGTAAAAATATTCACATCCATTTAAATATATTATTTAGGCTTTGACAGTAGATCACTTATTATTTTTACATCTTATAAAATACTTTCAACATAGTTTTGAAGATATAACTAATGTTTGTTTCATAGAAACAGATAATTTCTATTGTTTAATTTAATTTTCTATACATGTTTAGTTTGAGCACTGTCCCTAATTTTTAGTTATTTGCTAGAGATATAGAAACAGAATAATATGTATGTACAAAAGTTACTTGTGAAACATATTGCAAATATTTCCTGGCTATGTTCTTTATGCAACCTGCTTGGTCACAGTCAGAGGATTCAAAATTACAAAGCATGACACAACAATTTCCATTATGAACCAATGTTACCTGAGGGTCAGATGCAAGGGATCTTATTAGGAACAACCTGTTTCTGACCTCATAAAATAAAGAAGTTGCACTCAAGATGTGGCTTAAATAAATTAAAGTATTATATTTAATATGAATATTCGCATTAGTCACATGTAATGATAACTCTCAGTTGTCAACATGATGACATAATGCATCTCTGAAAAATTGTGACACTGAGCATATCTATGGCAGATTGTCATGATTGGGATAAGTGAGGTGAGGACACAATCATTCTAAGACCTGGCATTTCTGAGTATATAAAGAGGATAAAATGAGATGCATATAAGCATTTATAGCTATGTGCTGCTTGGATGTGGACACAATGTAAACAGAGGCCTCAGGCTCCTGTTGCTGTGATTTCTCCCTGTGTCAGTCTATACCCTAACATGTGGGCTATAACAAACCATTCTCATTAAGTTGCTTTCATCAGGGCATTTTGTTAAAGCATCAAGAAAAGTGAATAATAGGCTTCTCTATTACTTCCATCATCATAGAATTAATGACTAATTAATTCTATGACTTCAAGTTTTACTAAGAGCTCAGAAATTAAAAATTTCAAATAATCTAATCCATTTTTATACAAGTCACCAAGATGTATATCAGATAAATATGAAAGAGATCTGAAATAAAATAGAAACCCTTCTTAATGAAAATCTAAAAAGATGGCATTTACAATTTAGAAACAGAATACTCAAGCTTAATTTATTAGCATATATATAAATATATATGTATGTGTGTTTCTATCTGTGCTCCTGCCATGCTATTTCTCTTATTTCAAATTGAATCAAATTCAGAATTGCATTTTTAACTGGGTTCTAAGGTCCTCCAGGTTTTGTTTCTTATTTTCTCTTTGTCAATAGAAAATAACTAATTCATTTTCTTACTAGTGTTTTTAAAATATTTTTACCAAGATGCTAACCTTCATTAATTAATTATAAACTAACCCCCACAGACAATGGTTAATTTTAGAAGGCAAATTTCTGGACCCATAAATTCCCAAATTGTTTAGATTTCTCTTGTTCCATTTCTAGAATGAGAGTCTCTAAATGGAAAATAAAGAAACCTGTTTTGAGATAAATTATGGTGATGGAAATCTTTGAAATTGCAACTTAGTTTTTCAGTTTGCATTATCTGTAGCAATACAAACTAATTCCTTGTTTTTTTTTCTTTGTTTGTATTCTCATCCTTCTCTTCTCTTCTCTTCTTTCTTTCTTTCTCTCTTTCTCTCTTTCTTTCTTTCTTTCTTTCTTTCTTTCTTTCTTTCTTTCTTTCTTATTTTTCTGAGATGGGGCCAGTAGGATATAAACCTACTGGTTTGAACTTCACTACAAAGGCATGAAGATTGTGTTGAAGTTATTATTTTCAAGCCTATGGCTACATAAAACATGTTCTTATAATGAATCTTTTTCTTCTTGTACTCTTATCCCTTTTCCAATACATTTCTATATATGAGTTCTCCATAAAAATTTGCAAACATCTTCCCTGTCTTCCATTTATCATCAATGGAATTCATCTGATTCTCTGGAAAATTCACAAGGTACCAAGTGATTGGTACCTTGTTCTCACTTACAATTCATAGAACTAAACATATAGCATGAATGAGTAACTAGACTTTATAGAGGTACTTGTCTATAGAAACAGATGGTGAGATTAATTGAGCTCTATCATGAGTATAAAATATAATAAAATTCTATTAGTGCTAAAATATTAAAATTGGGGTGAATATCTAAGAGATTTCAACCCAGTAGAGAAAATCAATCCTCTCACTAATTAGCTTCAATTAAAAAAAAGAAACCTATAGGTAGATAGGAAATACCCAAAGGGTATAAAACATTTTAAATGTATCATTGATTAAAATATGTCACTTAACTTTTCATGTTAGTATGGCACTTTATTAAAATTAAACTTTCCAAGATTCAGTATGAGTAATGTAGCTGTATTGCTTATTTTTACTCAGCCATTTGGCAGGTACTGACATAGCATCTGCCAAATGCCTGGTACTATATGTAAGTCAATATGTTAGACAAAGAACTAAGCTTCAGAAGACTTCAAGTTTGATGGTGAAAAGTTATATTAAATGTCCTCACAATGTTAAAACTGAAGGTAACACATTTTATTAAGTTTATCCCCAAGAAACTGTGGTGACATGAAACTTAAAGGTATTCTCTATTAGGGGAAATATTAAAAACAAAACAAAACAAATAAAAATTATAATAAAAAATAAACCTATGGAGCTCAGCATGTCAGATGGGATGTAATATGAAAGATTGAGCATTGGCTTTGTATACAAAGTTGTCAGAGTAGAGGAAAGAACAAAAGAACTAAAATGGAAACATAAATATCTGACACAACGTAATGAGTATGGTGCATCACGTATTAAAGAAAAAGTGTTGTAGGGTTGGTGGGGATCCCCCCTCCACTCCACCACAGGGCAAGGCCACTGTAGGTGGAATGTGGGAGGTTTGACTATGCTTACCCCATACTGTTGCTGGTCACTGTTGCTGGTTGGGTGTTGGGCCATAGGGAAGCCACAGGTCACTGCTCCAGGGGTGGGGAAGTACAGTCTGAGGAGTGAGACAGCTGGAGATGGTTCAGGATTCCTGGACCTGCAGGGATGTCGGGCCATCAAGTTGTCAGGCTCTTGGACACCCAGGTGCCTCTGGGAGCCGAAGAAGAGCTGAGAACAAAGTGGGGCTCAAAAGACTGTCTAGCCCAGGGCTGAGGCGGGGAAAGGGTTTGAGCTTGGATTGGGCTGGGTAGTGGCTGTGGCTGGGAACACAGAGAGTCCTTCTACCGGAGATTAGACAACAGCTCTACAGGCAAAGGTCTTATCCATGGTTTCCTGCAGTGGGCCCTCTTGAAAAGAGGCAGTCCATGGTTTTAAGGCATTTATTGTCATGGCAGAAAGTAGATGAGTAAAAAACTGTACCCCACTTCTCAGGGCAGGCCTGAGGCTAAATACCTTTTGCAGGGAGGAGTGTCTGGGAAGGAGAGTTTATTGGCTAAGCCCCTAGGCCTTTAGAGGCAACTCACTAAAACGCAGTTGTCTTGAGGCTACATCACCATGTCTCCTACCTGTGGAAGGGATTGGGGTGTTGTCCTTATGTGACTGAAGACTACAAATCTATGGAGGGCTGTGGCTACTGACAGGAGCCTGATACCCAGGAATCAGGAGAAATGCCTACCGCTCCGTTAGAGTCACTGGAATTTCTAGCCTTAGCTCAGTTAAGAACCAGATTGCCTTTCACACCTCACCATACCCCAAAAGAACATATTTTTATATCTTTTTGTGGTAGCAAAAACTGTCCTATGAAGTCTATCTTTTTTCTTCTATAATATGCTTGTTTATATATACCGTATTTGATTTGGCATTTTAGTGAATACAATTTTATTCTGTCAATAAATCATATTTTTTTCTCAGAGATAACTTATTTCTCTGCTCATATGGCACCTTATGGGCATAAGTTTCCAGAAAATAGTATTGTATTGGTCAAAATTATTTAATACTATCTTACAAAAGAAGAGCTCCTAAAGAAAATTTTGTGTGTTTAATAAAAAGAAGCAAAGTACTTTTTGGTTCATTCAAATTTCAACATGTATTTTCCGATATTTTTCTCCTTAGACATTTCCCACAGTTACCAGAGTTTACCTTGAACAATCATTGCAATCATTCAAATATTCAGAAATATGCTTAGCTTTCAGAAAAGGCCACCTAGAATACAGTTCATTGAAAGAAATCCACTGCATAATAGTACCATATTTTTATTTCTCTAACATGAGCATTTTATTTTAGAAACCCATTTTCTACCTGGTTTGATGTTTTCTTTTAATCTCAGCAGTTGGGAGATGGAGGCACAGGGATCCATAGATAAAGTCCTCCTTGATTATATAAATGAATTAACTTTAGCCTTTACTTTATGAGAATATGTTTCAGTAAAATAAAATAAAACTAACGAATTATGCAAGCAACCAAATACTCTCAGTTTTCTAAGCCTATACCACTCATTTAGGTGTTTTGTGAAACCAAAACAAATTTCCTGGCAATAGTTTGAGTTAGTAAGAAGGTATAATATTATGCTTCAGAAACAACCAAGACAAAGACAAACTCATTAACATGGATAAGCAAATTCATTTTAATTGGCCTGCCCTGTCATATACCCTCCTCAAAATATGTGCAAGTATGAGAAAAGTAGAATATTTAAAACTATTTACTGTTAATTTACATTCACATTTTTATTAACCAGAAATTTCAAATACATGATCCTGAAATTCTAATAGACCAGGAAGCTCAGAGCTGGACTGAGATGCCTATAAATGTGGAAATATTATATATTTGTTTACATTATAGGTGAGTTATATATTTTTGTCATTTGACAAATCAAAATAATTTATATTTTAATATGTAATTTTTTTCAATTTTATATTTATTATACTTCATATGTTTATTTAGGTATTCTATAACTTAACTGTAGTTGAGTCTTTCTTTCCTTAACTACTATTTATTTCACTCTCATTTTTATAGTTTAATAATACTGTCTAGAATATAAGCAAGATAATTGTGGTCAAAGTTTTGCTTTCCTTTTGTCTTTATATAAAAAATTAGAGTCCATTCTCTAAAGGTATTTATTTTGAGTGTGTGTATCACACAGGGACATATGATTTAACCTTTCATCTGGCTGAATCTTCCTAACTAACTCCTCTATTCCTGATTCATTTCTAATCAAACTTCAGAGACAAAGGATACAGGATTACTAAGCACCCAGAAGTGATGCTTCCTCCAAAATATGTTATTATCATGATTAGTGAATTTCTTTACTGGACTGTCTGGTTTTGTTTTATGTAGCCTTCTTTGTCATAATGTTGTTTAATTATTATTATTATAGAAATTCCAAAATTTGTTATTCATAGGAGTGTATTTTGCACATGTAATAAAGCATAATACAAGATATATTTGCAGTTTTAGGAGAAATTGCCATCATCATCATCATCATCGATTTAAAAAAATCTCAGCAAGAGTGAAATCATGTCAGATACTGAAAAGTTAACTACTCAGTCCTAAAGACACCCCATGAATCTTGGAGAAGAACTTATAACCACTAGTTTCCTAAACCATCATAACCCCACCTACGTACTAAATATTTGTTCTTATACTCATGTAAGGGTAGGCACTCTTTATTAAGGAAACATCTCTCTGAAACAGGTAAAGACCATTGCAGAAAACTACTACCATGAAAAATGGAGAGTTGTGGATTCTAGTCCCAGTGGATATATCTACACAACTATTCCTGCCCCTGAAGCTTGAGTTGCAGTGAGTTTTCTGTGAGATTACGTTTTCTAATAATCTCAGAAGACATATCCCAAAATTCTCACTAACATGACTATGAAAATTTGAGATGAACAGTGATAACAATAACAGACATGTCAATCTGGGTGATTCATAGCCTAAAATCTAAACAGATTGCCTACAGGAAACTAAGGGATAACGAGAGCAGAGTTCCTCTTACACTTGAAGAGCACACCAATTAGTTATCCAGTATCAAATGATGAGCTATGAATATATACATACAAATAACATTCATTTTTACAAACTGAACAGTTTGTATTTCTGTGTATAGAAATATATACTTGAATGTATGTGTGTGTGTGTGTGTGTATGTGTGTGCATGCATGTGTGTATAACTAAATAGACGTTATTAGAACACAGATGTAAATGAGTTGCCTATGGAATTCCTCCACTCAGAGCTCAAAAACCCTGAGGAAGAGAAGGCAGAAAGACTATGAGAGACAGAGGGGGAAGGAGGGCACCAGGAGAACAGGTCCTCTAAAGCAATTGGGAAAAGCTCATATGAAAGGAAGCAGCAATCATTGGGTCCTCACAGGTCCTCTGTACATACACTAGTTTTGGGTTTGCTGTTAGGGGACTTCTGAATCTGTAAATGAGGCGGCCTCTGATTCTTGTGCTGTCTCTTCCCTGCTCCTTTATTTTTCTGTTCTCTTGCCTTGTCCAACTTTGTTATGTAGGTCTTTGTATTTTCTTATATCTTATTTTCTTATATTTTGTTGTTTTCTATAAGTCGGTTTTTTTTTCTAATGAGAAATATGAAAGGAGTTTATCCAGATGGAAGAGGAGTTTGGGAGAAAGTGATAGGAATAGAGGGTAGAAAACTGTGTTCATATTATAATATATGAGAAAAGAATCCATGTTTAATAAAGGGGCAATATAATAACTCATTCATAAATTAAAAATTGAAGATTAATAAAAACAAAGGCTATTAATTTGAGAGAGAATAAGGAAGAATATATGCAGGATAGGAGAATAGAGATGGTAAAATGATGTAAAATCATTTAAAAAAATAATACTTTTTAAAAGAAAAATGTCTTTATTGTTATGGAATTACATTATTCTTTTGCCTTCCTCTTTACAGCTCAACACAGCTATCCTCCATTTCCACTACTCGCAAATTGATAGCATCTTTGGTTTTGAATATATGTGTATGCATATATGTGTGTGTAAAAACACAAATAACCTGATTCCATCTTTGTATGTTGTGTGTATATGATCACAATGTTGAATACTTTGCAATGTGCAATTAATTAGTGAGTAATTCTTAGGAGAAGTTGTAAGTACAAACAATTTACAAAAGTTTAATTTATGAAGAAATTGTACTTCAAAATATCACTTTTAAATTTTATTTATGAAGAAAACAAATGCTTTCTTTAAAATATATCCTAGGAATTTTATAATTTTAGATTATATATTGAAGACACTGATCAATTTAAACTTCTGTGTCTAGTCCTTTAATTTTATTTACTTTTGAACATATACTTGTTCCAATAGTATTTGTTATAAGCCACCTTTTGTTTTTCATCCTCATTAAATTGTCTCTTAAATAACTATCAATTTTAAATATAAAACTAACATCCATCAATTGTAAACATGGAAATTAAGTATCTCTTCTCTTTTACTTTACCTATGCCTAGATATTTTAAAACAACACTTATTTTAATTGATGAAACTTTGCAGCAATTTAGATTATTAACCATGGTCAGCAGAATACTTTCATATATTTTCAGTATTGTTTTGACTCTACTAATAAATTTGTAATTCTCAGTCATCTTTCTTTTGAAGATGAGCTAGGAAAGAGCCGTCTTTCTACCAGTGTTCTTTCTTCACTCTAAAGATGGATTTCAGGACCTTTACAGAGGATTGCATTGTTTGTTTGTTTGTTTGTTTGTTTTGCTTTGGGTGTTTGTTTTCGTTTCTTTCTTTGTTTACGTGTGATGTATGTGTGTGCGTGTGTGTGTGTGTGTGTGTGTGTGTGTGTGTGTGTGTGTGTGTGAGAGAGAGAGAGAGAGAGAGAGAGAGAGAGAGAGAGAGTTTGTAAATTGTGACATCACCCTAGAAGGTTCTGAGAGAGGTTTATTAGTTATGCAGTGAGTATTGCATTGAAACACTATTATTTTGTATTATTTTTCTCTTGTTCACATTAAGTGATGATTCATGCTTGTTGATTTTTTTCTGAATTCTCTGTACTGGCATTTATTAAGACACGACATTCCAGATGCAAGCAGTGTCATGTTTTTGCTTAAGAAGCGATTCATGATGAGATAGTTCAGGGTTTTTCAGTCTTATTGTTCTTGGCAGTGTGGCAATGATACTTTAAGCTTGCTCTCTCTCCACCTTACATTGCAAGCACAGGTTATGCTCACAGGTCTTCATTTATATTTTAAAGACTTATTTAGCTTTTGCAAACTTGTCATTAGTTAATGCAGTTCTGCAGGTTGCTCAGCTTAATCTTGACCTTAACCATCATGTTTATACAAAGATATGTTGAACAAGCTCTGATTTGATGACCATAGTTCTGACATGTTCTTATCACTCTTTACAGAGGAAAATCAAGTTCATAGGCATCTTTCACCCTTTTTTTCCCTGACCATTTGATTTCTCCCCAAATCCAGGTAGGACATAATGGAAATCTCCCAAAGGCTTCCCTTGGCAAAGTCCTCCTCCTCCTCATCATCCCAGGGTTATTTTTCTTTGGTTGCCCATTCACATTCTTTTGTGATTTCAGAGAGATCAAAGCAGTGTCAGAGAACATCAAAGCTCAAGTTGGCTGCAGCAGTGGAGGAATAATTTCCCATTTTAAGAACCATAGAACATTTTCCCTGACTTTAACCAAAGTTCAATTAGCAAATGTTGGAAGTTGCTGGGTAGAATTAGTATGTACCTTTGATTTTGATACTTAGAGATTATGAATATTCAACATTATTTTTATAAATACTGTTGACTGTCTAATGTGACTAATTGTATCTGAGAATTGCAAATCTGAGTAAAATTTTGATAATATGAAGGTAATCTTAATATTTCTTCCTTATACCTAATTAGTGATAGTAAAGAATTAACTCGGCCTATTTTCTTTCCTATTAGATTTTATTGGCAGAGTTAAGCTGCTCTTTCAAATCCATAAAAGCCCATCTGTCTTTAGGCTCTCAACAGACACAGCTTTTTTCAAGGTCATTTTATGATTTGACAATTAACCTAAATATAAGTACTTCACAGTAAAGGTCTCTTTGACATATCTAATTAAAACAAAAACAGGCATTTATATATCCCATGAGATATGCCTTAAAATTATGTAATTACCATTTCAATTTTAATGTCAGTGCCATAGTGTTTCCCAAAGTAATTTTGTTACTAGAAGCAGTATTTTATTATTACTTTTAAACTTTAAAATGATTTTCTTTGACATGGGGTTTCACTATGTATCCTTGGCTTATTTTATGCACTGTGTTGTAGGACAGGCTGGTCTGCTCACATAGATCAACCTTCCTCTGCCTGCAGAAGGCTGGATTTAAATTATGTGCCTCAAAGCCTGATTACACGCCATTTCCAAGAATGTTGTTAGGCTATCTGTATCTATATATTGCTAAGATGTTCTGGAGAACACATGTAGTGATCCATAAAGATGTACAGAATCTAGAAGAAAATAAACATTAATTTAGTACATTAGAATAAAAGCAAGAATCTTGTATCTTAGCAAAGAAAAGGATTCAGTAAATATCGCAAACATTACAAAATAGAAAGTGAACTTAAATTACCCTCAAGTGTATGAATGTCCTAATTCAAGACCAAAAATGAGTTAATGACTTCGGGGACTTTATAGTGACTTTAACCTACTGTTTTCCATTGAGATAAAAGTGATGCTCATATCTACCTTTTATTCTGTAGGCATCTTTCAGTGTAGTACAATTCTGATCCTTGAGGACAGTTAAATTACCATATATTTTAGCTTCTTATAATTATAGCATTTAATATGTATCATTATCAGATAAACTATTTATTAAATGTGATGAAATGTATTCATTTTGTTATATGCATTCATAGCTAAAAGCATTGCTGAAGAGTATTGCATTGCACTGGATTTTTCATAGTTTATTTTCCTATTTACCAGCTGATTAGCAATTGGATGCCAACTCAAGATTCATGTGGTTAGGAATGCACAAATATATTAGCATGGGATGTAGTTTGTATAAATGCACAAGTAGATTCATTTTCCCTATTACTTTTTTATTGTGAACTTTATCAAATAATATTAAACTGTATTTCCCATGGTATTTCTTCATATAATCTTCTTACTAGTGATAGATATTGAAAACATCAGCACTTCAAAACATTGACTTTTTCTTTTGTACTGTATTTGTCGAACGTATTGTACATATTGTACATATTCATATAATTGTATGTAATTATATTGTAAATAATATATTGTAAAAGGTACTCTAATTGCGTTTCAGTGATACTTGTATATATTTCTTGGGCTTGAATTATGTGTTTTGCTTGAAATTTCACTTAAGTTTTTTGTTATTGTTTTTCATTTGTTTGTCTTACCACCTATATCCCTTATCTTCTTAGTATTGTAGCATAGTTTCACATGACCATAGTCTATACTTTCTTATACTTTGACCCTTTTCAATAATGAGTTATTTTTCATTCCCAGATCTTAAATTTTAGCATTGTCAAGTTGATTCTTTTTCTTACAATAGTGGCAGACTGAAACTGGACTCTGTGCCAGAACTAGACTCAGATGTAGGAAAAGAGGCTTCATTATGGAATCATTTGATGTGCGGATTGTGGGCACCTAGCTGTCCTAACTTTAGGATAAACACTGAGGGATGGTCCTAATTCCGATTCCTTCTCACAAGATGAGGCCTCTGTTATAATTGCCTCATTGTTGGACCTCTCCCCAGGAAATTCTGCTCTCACTGACATTGTAAAATGTTGATTATAATCTTTCTTTTCTGGAACAAATTTTCTGCATAGATATGACCAACTAACTATTCTGCCCTCTGTGGAGTGTACTGAAGAGTATTGGTAACAGGAATGACATGTGGAGCTCTGTGCCTAAATTAAGTTGGGAAACACAATTACTACTCCCTAGTAAGCTAGGAAATGAGACAATATGTTAGGATAGCATGGACAGCATAGACGTGGTCTCACCTAGCTGGGAATGACTATGGAAAATGAACAAATGTACAAGCCATGGCCTAGGAAGAGCGTGCAGATCTACTTTCAACACTCCAAGAGATAAAATAGGGAATATTCTGGACATGTGTCCATACTTTGTATGTCTTTGTAAATAACTCTATTACAACATATTTCAATGGTATATTAATATAATATTTCAGGTAGCATGTATTTCAAAAAATTTTACCCACATTTTAATTTAATTTTTGAATATTGAAACATTTTGTGTATATGTGTGTGTATCTGTGTGTGTGTGTGTGTGTGTGTGTGTGTGTGTATCTTGAATGTGGGCGCTTGCATATATAAACAGAGGGCATCAGATCTAATGAAAATAAAATTATAGACAGGTTTGAATAGCTTGACATGCTTGCTATGAACCAAATATAGCCCTTTGGAAGAACAGCAACTGTTCTCTTCTTTTCTCTTCTCTTCTTTTCTTTTCTTTTCCTTTCTGTTCTTTTCTTTTCTTTTCTTCATTTAATCATTTTTTACAGTCTAGTCTTTATCTCCCTTCTGGTCGGCCCTCCAACTGTTCCATATCCCATACCTCCTCCGCCCTTCCCCCCTCGTCCTCCCCATCCCCCCTCCCCTGTGTCCAAGAGGATGTCCTTACCCCCTTCTCCCCAAACCAACAGATCTCCCCACTCCCTGGAGCCTCAAGTCTCTTGTGGGTTAGGTGCATCTTCTTTCACTGAGTCAAGACCCGGGGCAGTCCTCTGCTGTATATGTCTTGGGGATCTTATATATCAGCTGGTTTATGCTGCCTGGTTGGTGGCTCAGTGTCAGAGCAATCCTGAGGATCCAGGTTAGTTGAGACTGCTGGTCTTCTTAACTAGTAAGCCATCCTCCTTCCTCATATAGCATTTTTTTTCTTTTTCTTTATAGTCTCTTTGTTAAACAACTGAGAACATCATCTAATTCATTCCCTTGTTTCGTACCCATACAAAAATGTCACATGCTGGAAGTGTCAGTTGCCCATCACAACAGCATGCTGCAATGATCCACAGACAATTATAAAACATATATTTGAAGTCATAGCTTGAGTTCAGCTTCTCAGTGTTGAGAACCTGGAGTGAACTAGCACATCACAACAGGTGCACAGAATATTGCTGTAATGACAGCTGCTGTGGGTCATCCATTTGGCATGGACAATCTGCCTATGTCTACACACACCTAAAGGGATAAAATGACAGAGCCTCTCTCAGCAGCCATCAACTGTCAATAGATCCTTAGTTATGAAAGGAGCATCAGGACCCCATTCATCATTCTGGGGAGGAAAATGTGCAGTCTAGAACCAGGGGGCCTGGGAATTGGAGAAAGAGAATGGGAATGAATATGCCAGAAGAGACGGGGTACGTGCATGGGATTTTCAAAGAATAAAATATTAAAAAATGATATACCTTATATAAAAGAAAAACAAAAGGAAGTAAAGCTAAATCAATTACAGTACTACTTATGCAAAATATAAACAAAGGTGGGGTCCTACTAAGAGAACTCCATGAGCATAATATTTTAAAACAAACCAACAAAAAGGCACCTCTCAAAATTTTTACATGCTCAGAACAAAACCACATAAACACCTGTCTCTTAGATCTCTCAGGAACATTTAGTATTGAGACATAGCATCAGGAAATTTATCATGAATATAAGTATATTTTCTCATCAACACTGAGGCTAGAGAGATCAAGGAAATGGTAAAACTGTTGGTATTTTAGCATTACATGAGGGAGATAAAGCAAAGAAGGCAAAGCAAGCTGTTCTTTTCCTTTTCTGATAGCACTGATCCTCTGTAAGGATAAAAGGCAGTGGGCATGTCACCTGCAAAGACTGTCACATGCTATCAAATCTGCAATAAGATTACAAATATCTTAGTAGGTAAATACATTTTAATTGCATACCGGAACATGAAATAATGTTATATGACAATGAAAGCACAAAACATAAAGTCACTTGACATGAGATATAATATAAATATCGATCATTTTTAGTTGCAATAGACTTTGGATAAGGGAGTTAAAATCCACTAACATTTGATTTTGAATCAAGCAACAAGTTAACCTTCTTAACCACTAAATTGGAATAAGTATGCATTAGCTTTTCTTTTCAGTATATTCAGAGATAAAATATTTGATACAATTTAAGCCTCTCATTACAAATCATAAGCTGTTTTCATTTTCTTTTAATTACCCTTGAAAATC
Source organism: Mastomys coucha (assembly GCF_008632895.1). NCBI lineage: Eukaryota > Metazoa > Chordata > Mammalia > Rodentia > Muridae > Mastomys > Mastomys coucha. The sequence goes on from NW_022196914.1 coordinate 12,578,145, forward strand.
AATTGACACTTATAAATTGTCAGCAAGTTCTGTGATTTATTTACTAGCTTACCTTCAGTCCTTTTCTTAGTTTCCTAATGCAAGTCTTCACTGGAAACTATTGTTCTATGAAGTAGATATTAAAGAAGAGAACATAGAAAATGTCTTACAATTATACCCTTGAATCATGAATTATCTTTCTGTATTAAGTAGTTCCTCAGAGCAGATAGAAACCATTGCATCCTTTACACCCTTTCTTACAATGGAAGATTCTGAAGCAAGTACTCTGCATCTCTGCTTCCTCAACATCATAAGAAGTACTTCATAACTCACTTTCCATGCAAGCTACTTCTGCATCTGTTCCTTCCATGTGAGGAGTAGACGCAAGAAGAAAAACTGTTTAAATATATTACAAGGACCATTTGTACAACTTTCATCCCTCTGTGAGCAGTACCTCCACCACAGCTATAGCACTGATGAGATGGTGACTCAATGAAATTCTAATTAGTTAGAATTACCCAGGAAGGACCAGTGACTAAATAGGTGCTCTTGGACCACCTATAATGTAAACTATAATTAAGCAATAAATTTTAATATTACTATGCCAGACTTTTAAAATATCTGCTTCTGCATGTTGGATGCTCATTACTGTTAAGCTTACAGGACTGACTTCACCTGTGCATTCTGTTCTATCATCATTCTGTTCTATCTAAACTCACTCTTCATTGCATTTCTCTCCTTAATAGGACATACATTTTTCTTTTCTCAAGTATACATTAGTATAATACTAGAAGAAACAAAAACTCGAATAGATTTACTTAGTCATGTTCCACAGAGATGTGAACAAAAAGTAGAAAATGGGTCACTTTTTTCTCTTCTTGCACTTTTCATTTTTTCTTTTAGTTTTTTCCTTTTTTTACTACTACTATTATTATTATATTATTTTATAGCCCAACTAATGTTTTCCTTCTGTTTTCTTCTCCCACTACTCCTTCCCACTTTCCCACCTCCACACTACACCCATGACAAAGCAACATGACTGTTAGCATTCTGTATAAACTCCATCCCCACAGATACCTGGCAGCAGCCAGGTGTGCTCCTCCCCATGGTTACCTGGCAACGGCCAGGTAGGCCTGGCCCTATATACGGGGCTGCTTGCCCCTCCTCTCTCTCTTACTCCTGCTTCTCTCCCTTGCCTCTTTCCCCTTTGTTCCTCCTCTCTCCCCATTCCCTTCCCCCTCTCTCCAGGTGGTCATGGCCATCCCCCTACTTTTCTATTCTCTCCTACTCTCTGCCTTTCTCTGCCTCTGCTACCCTCTTAACGCCCCTCCCATGCCCTAAATAAACTCTATTCTATACTACACCAGTGTGTGTCTGGTTCCTCAGGAGGAGGGGATGTCCCCCTTCCCCTCTACTCCTCCAGAACATATTCTTATAGCTCTTTCTTTTTTATATTTACAACAATGACTGGCTAAAAGAAAACAAAACTGAATAGTAATACTACCAATAGGAATGCTATGACAACAAAAAAGGCAGAAACCTCATGAAACTCAGCCCTGGAGAAACAATTACTAATGACTTTTGAGAGAGGGAGAATTAGTTTTCTATTGGAGTGACCCACATCTTGGTTGCTGTGGGACAGAGCTAAGTGTTGGCCAAATGTTCAGTATGGTACCTTCCTCTCAAAAGCCCACTACAAGCCTTCTGCCCTGTTGAAAGTTAAGCAGCCTTCAGTGTCAAAGGGCATTCCTAAGAGATGGATCAGGAAATGCTTTGTTGCTGATTGAGGACCTGAATGAGGCCTTTTGTATAATAAAGAGCTGACTGCTGGAGCTGGGGCAGGAAGCTGGGGGCTGAGCTTCTCTGCATAAAAGATTCAGACAGAGAGACTTGGGAATGCTAGTAGAAAGGATGACAGAGAAATCAGAATGATTTTAGAGAGCTATAGCAAAAGGCCACGAGCTTTAAACTATATAAACTAAAGTGGGATCCATGAAATCCAAGCAATAGCTTTCTGCAAGGACGACCCTCCTAATTAGATGTGCTACACCGAGTGGCTATCCTTGAAATCACATGCTATAAGCAAACAACACACTGAACAATCAGATTTCAGTCATCTGTCTGCATATTTATCTAGATCTATCTAGAACACATCCAGATGATAGATAGATAGACAGACAGACAGACAGACAGACAGATAGATAGATAGGTAGATAGATAGGTGATAGATAGTGAAAGAGAGATGATGGATTAGCTACTACATACATACATAAATACATACATACATGATAGAGATATATAAAACAATTAAAAAGATGCAGTGAGTTTAAGAGAGTAAGAACTAAGGATTAGATGGATGCAAAGGAAGTAGGAAATGATCTATTTTAGTTTAATAAATAAAAAATAAGTTAATGAATCATATTACTTACATCACAATTGAAGAAAATATACATTATATCATTATCATAAAATAATCATGTATCAATTTAAAATTAATACTTATTAATTTTAGAAATTATAAAGGAATCATAATTTGACTATACAATAAATTTATTTTGATACATTACCTAAGATCATGTGCAAAGATTATGGTGTACTACCTCTCTTTTAAACATTAAAAAATTGTTTTTTTCTGCATGACAATTTTACTTACATACTTCTATGTTTAGACATAAGTCCAGTCATCATGGAGGTCAGAAGAAGGCATCAGATCCCACGAAACTGAAGAAAAAGATAGTTTTGTAAATGACCATGTGAGTAATTTGAAACTTAGATCATTTGCAGGGTAGCAAATGTTTTAAATGGTGAATCATCTTTCAGAGTCTATACAGTATTTTAAAGTAAATTAATAATGAGTGCATTATCTTGCTGACAAACATAATTGAATACATATTGCTTATTAATATAATATGTTTTCTTTACTGAGTTAAGAAATAACTTGGAGCCATTAATTATGCAGAACCCAATTTTCTTTAAAAAATAATAAACTTCAAAATTTAAATTTCTATTTTAAAGAAAGTCCTGGCCCTGATAAATTGAATTTTGAAGTACACAAATAAATGACAGAGACTCTCTGATACTGAGACTAGAGCGCAAGAGTTTAAGACTAGGTTTGAAAATACATAAGTTATAGCAGAGGGTGTAGATGACTTAAATCTCACTAGATAATAAAACATAAATGTTTAGAAGCTTTGATATGCAATATGAAAATGATAGAATGAAGCTTTGATTTATAGGATATATACTGGACTATACTACACTATAATTATAGACATGTTTTCATTAGTTTTTCAAATGTTTATGAAGTTTTGGCTACCTTTGGATTTGGTATATTAGATTATGCTAGCACTAAGAGATTCTATTATACATTACTGAGAGAACTCATCTCTAATTCCAAGAACGTAACTCAGAACTACTCAACAGACAAAACTATGTGGTTTTTATTATCTAAGACAAAAATAAAGAAATATAAGTGACAGGATTTGTATATTTAAAAATAGTATTTAAAAAATTAGCTTTACTAAAACTCTGGTAGAGTATGATGAATAATATGCAGTAGTCAGAAAGGACTCTGGTGTTCTTAGGAGATTGAAGAAGACTATATAGGAATGTCTTTGTCTCTATTTACAGTAGCAATAACCTGTTCATCATAATTTGACCTATAGTGATTTTATACTTATTTTATATTTTACATTCTACTTTACAATAGTTCAAAAACCTTGGGTAATAATTTTTAACCATAAAAATATACAGTACCATTGATATCTGAGATCATTCATATTTGCAAAGTTTTTCCATGTTATAAAAAGAACATCCAATGCAACAGTATAATTGCTATCTGAACAAAAACAATAAAACAAAAATTAATTGTGTGATAATGTTTAAACTTGTAAAGCCCACTTACAGTGACACACTTCCTTCAACAAGGCCACAACTCCGATAATTCTAACTTGGTTTACTGATGCATTAAGCTCCTATCTTAAATACCCTCATGTTCTAAATCTTTAATAAACTCTCCAACAATTTCCAGTCAATGACTTTTTCAAGAATGTGTGCCTACATAGTCATTTTAGTCTCCTGAAAATGCACAATGACTTCCGATTATAGATGTCTCCTGAATAGATTAGATTTTCTTAAGATGACAGCTGATGAATCCTTTTCATTCAGATCCTTTCTGCTGCTCTCAAATACTTTTATCAACATTTTTATTCTTAGGCACTATCAGCAGCCACAGCAAACTATTCAAATTTCTTTTAATGCTTTGCTTTGCCAAATCGTTTGTCTTGGTACATACTTTTATTCTTGTGCACCAGTCCCCACTAAAGAGGCAATACATCCAATTCTAAATCAATGTATATCAAAACTCACCCACTTATTAGACTTTTAGCAACATTTGCTGCCTAAACATCTCAAATCTCTAAGGAGATTCACTTCTGCTTTAGCCAATATTCTTTTTAAACAATTTTCCCTATAAATATCACATACACCTTTCCAGGATCATGTATTTCAGAAAATTGTGCTATTTTGTTTTATTTTCCACTGTTTTTGTTTTATGAATGTGGATTTTGCTTAAGCTGGATGCATCATGAGAAGAATAATATATGTTGAACACAGTGACAATGTGCAAACTTGGGACATCTGTATGTGTTCCTATCACATATGCAATATCTGAAAGCTGAGACCTCTTATTTAGATCAAGTGGCCTAATGACAATTTGGCTACACTTCCCGTATTTTCATATAGTCTAAAACCAGACAAAAATATAGTATTTCTTAATAAACATTAATTCTAAAATGTTGGCATCTTGTACAAACTAATTTCAGTTCAGAAATATATATATAGTGAGAAAATAGAATTTTACTTTTTATTTATTTATTAATAGAATTTTACTTTTTATTTATTTATTTATTCATTTATTTTTCAGTCCTACATTTTATATATTTATACTAAAATCAATGCTTCTCTAAATATCCCAACAGGTAATATGAAATTCACCATTGCTTTTTAGTCATGTATGTATAAAATGCCAATGTTCATGTCCTTCTTGTATTAATCAAATGCATTTTATGTTCTAGCTATTTTTATTTAGTATAATTTATAAATATGAATTTATGGAAAATTATATTTATAAGCAATATTCTAAATTAAGTATAAATAGCCCAAAATACAAAGGATCAGAAAAATGAATTGTGAATCAGCAAACATGCCTTAATTCAGCCTTTTTTGTTACACCAATCATTTTGTGCTAAGCTGCATTCCAGATTTTGATTTATTCTGATTAAGCAGAAAATATTTCAATATTTCTTCTGGTTTTCCTCTGGGACACAAAACCATGATATGTCAAGATAGTTTATTTTCACCTAAAGATAAATGTTGAATATATCCATCGTCCTTTTTTAATATCAACGCTTTATTTTTTTTTTCGTGCATAAGAGTCTTTTATTTTTCGAGTCCGACTCATATCTCAAACCTTCCCACAGTGTAGGATGGGGTGTGACCCCAAGCTTGAGAGTCTTGGCACTTATATACAGCATAGTTTGAAATTCTTTGAATGCTTAGGATGATGTGGGGAGGCAATTGTCCGGGTTTGGGGGCTGCACATGGGTTAGACCCCCAGGTGCGGCAGTCCCTGGAAGGTCTCCCTCTGTCTCTGCTCCACTCCTTGTCCCTGTGTTTTCTTTAGACAAGAGCAATCCTGGGTTAAAATCTCTCAACTGGTGGGGGGCCATGCCTAACCTCTGGATATGGTCTCTACAGGCTCTCCCTACCCTTTGTTGAGTATTTCAGCTAATGCCATCTTGTTGGGTTCTGAGAACCTCTTGCTTTACTGGCATCTGACATTTTCTATTGGTTAACCCTGTTTCGCATCCCCCATTGCTATATACCTCTGTTCAATTTCTTGTCCCTCTGTACATCTTGTCTGTCTCCTCCTACTCCTAATCCTGCCCCCATTTTTTCTTCTTCCCCTCATTCCTTCCTCCCAAGTCCCTCTTTCTCTCAACCTCATGTGATTATTTTGTGCCCCATCCAGTAGGACTGAGTGACCCACCCTTTGGTCTTCCTTTTTCTTGATTTTCAAATGGTCTGTAAGTTGTATCATGGGTATTCCAGGCTTTTATCCTAACATCCAGTTATCAGTGAGTACATGCCCTGCGTGTTCTTTTGTGTCTGTGTTACCACACTCAGGATGAATATATCTATCTTTAAACAGTAAAATTTATATTTTTCTTTCAAAGGTGTTGAAAAATCTCTTACTTATCACCTTACTTTACAAAACATATCCTAATATAGATAAGATAATATAGAAAAACATAGGAAATGATATGCCAAAAACAAGAGCATGTTTCTTTCCCATCTATACAAAGGGCTCTGCAAACCTCAAACATATTTATTAATTTAATTTTTTAATTTATTAGAAACTATTCAAAGTGAGTTAGAGAATCAAAAAATAATAATGTGTTTTATCATGCTAGCACAGGAGTTCTGCCTTATACTAAAACAGTGGTATCAAGAACACATACACACATACAAACACACACACACACACCCACACCCACCCACCCACACACACACACACACACACACACACATATATATATATATATATACATATATGTTTGCATGTAATAATAAAGTGAAAGAAAGCAGGAAGTAATATATAGGAGGGTTTGAAAAGAAAAAAGAGAAACATGATTATATTATAACCTCAAAAAGTGAAAAAGAATTGTGGAATATAACTTTTCACCTCTAATATTTTAGGAAATACCTAAACAGGTTAAAAAAAAGTCTAGATTACATATTTTAAATAATCGCAAAAATATGGTGTATTTTTGTGCTATGCTGTATACTATTATTCTTGTCTGCAGAGGTCTTTTTGAAGTATGTGGAGAAAAATTTCAGATCTATTAAATCAAAGACCACTCATATTTTATCCAACTGATAAAATGTCAAATCATTTCAGAGTTCAGAACAGAAAAAATATCATTGAGTGAACTCATCAGGGATTTGGCATGGACATTAAACCCTGTAATTACTTTCCTGACTTTAAATGAAAAGCAGATATACCTTTGTATTATTATAGCTATTTCCTGGATACTTTTGAAATAATTCTAGACCTCTGGATTATATTTTATTAGAAAGGTAATATAGTTTCAAGAGCAATAACTACTATTGACCATAATACTTTCTCTAGAGACTGATAGGGAAACATAACAACAAAAGCAATCCAACACCTTTTGTTTTATTCTTCCATTAGACCATTTAAAATTACATTGAAAGTGTGATATGAAAGAATTTGAGATGTATGCTTTTCATCTTGAATTATACAATCAAGCCATTTTATTTAAATATGATAATAACGAACTTATCTGTAGAATTCAGCATAGATTTCAGAAATAATGGATCTTTTTAAAACCTTTTTACAGGAGAATTTTTCATAAGAATATAATATTTACATAATGGCCAAACTTCCCTCTCCTTTCTGTAAATTTCCCTTTGTCTTCCCCATTTCCTCTCAATTGTATGAATTCTTTTTGTCATTATTTTCATCTCTTGCTACATCCACATACATTTGTATTCATATAAACACATATACTTGAATGCTGAGTCCACTTAGGGTTTATTTTGTATGAGTGTGTGTGTGTGTGTTTGTGTGTGTGTGTGTCCACTTGCACATTTAAAGCTGACCACTGTGACTAAATAACTTATCAGAATTCTCATACTCGGGGAAAACTGATTCTCCCACGGCAGCAGCAAACAATTGCCCCTAGCTCTGTATCTAGGAGTAGGGCATTGTGAAATTTTACCTATCTACACTACCATGTCAAAAGGTATTCTTTCTCCAGTCATACTTCCAGAGACATACTGTTCCAATTTACTTGATGCAGCTTTGCTGTCATACATAGAAAATACTCTCAGCAGAAATCATGGTACTCTTGCTCTTACAATCATCCTACTCCTTCTATAAGACATTTTCTAACCCTTAGGTATAGAGCTATGGATATATCAGTTGGGATTAGGAAATTTTCTACATTTCACTAGTTGTGATATACTGTAATAGTGTCTGTCTTTTAAAAAAGTAAACATCTTCAAAGTGAGAGTTACACTCATCTATCCTTATAGGGAAGAGTATTTACAATGCAATACACAGTTGTACTGGCTTAGGAGAATAGCAGTAATTGTCCTCTTACCAGCCATGAGCAGTTGGCTAGATTTACAGTATGAAATTTGTTCTATTCACTGTGCCTTAAGTCATATGTAATAGTCATTGGTTACCACACAGATAAAAGTGCCTTATTGCACTCTTGACAGCATCTTACTGTAGCAGAAAGAAGAAATCTGTGGGTATCTTGTTGATACAGAATATAAGCTAAATGTATAATGAATTATAAAGTTGAAAATATTTTCTATCTTTACTTTTAACTTAAAGAAATTATTGCAGTATTACTACAATAGTTATATATTACTTATTCTTAAAATAAATAGTCAGCAACCCTATGAGGTGACTTTATGTGTAAGAAACTAACTTGCTATCTTGATATAATTGGGCTGCAGTAGTCCACTTCAGTGCAAACCACTGAAGTGTGCCTGCTGCTTCACCTATGCTACAGTCTACTTCACTAGACATAATAACAAGAGTATAACACCCTGCACATCTTTTACAGTACCATACTTTTCACCTGAGAATACTGTTTTGCATAACCTACCAGAGAATTAAAGTATAGAATAATGGGGGAAAATCATACATACTAATACTAAATATTTCATTTCACATTATGCAATTATTCTAATTCACACTGTTCCTATTTAGATTTGGAAGTGACTATGAGTCACAACTACACATGTGCACTATGAATTTAAAAATCTATCTATGCATTCCTTTCATTTTGCTAGCACATAACCTTTCACACCTTGAACTTTGACTCTTTTCAACCAAGTCAAATTTTTCTCCCTCTCAGTGTTCTCATAAATTTCATCTGTCCACAGGAAAAATAAAATATTTCTTGATAACAAATTAACACATTCTCTAAATCCAATTTTCTTTTGGGTTTTACACTTAACTCCATGCAAGTAGTTTATGACTTCCATGTATTCTTGATTCCCATACATTTTCAATTTCAGGTATCTTTTACCTTGTGTTCCTACTTTGATCCTCTCCATAAAGTTCTAATAAAATTCATATTTTGTTCTGGGAAAATTTGAAATATGAATTTTAAAAATAAAATTGTACAACAAATAAATGACCAATTTTTCTACTGTAGGAAACATAAATTTATGTTTTCAAAGACTATACTTTTAAATAGAGTAGAAGTAAAATTAATTGATGTGACTCAATCTGATATGATTTATTCTGAAAATCCTCACTTTTATTTTCAGAAAAGAGGAGTGAAATCAGAGTCCTCTGCACAGTAGCAAGCATCTGTTGAACTTTCTTGTATTTCCAACAGGACATCAGTGCTTTTGTGGACAGTTTAAATCATAGCGTGGATATTGTGTGTTCCATTGTTCATATCAAAAATATCATTTTTAAGTTAAGTTTTGCATTATTGATTAAGAAGTGGCTATTGCTAAGATGATGTAGACTTGGAAGGGAAGTTTATCTCCAGTCACGTGCTTCAGTTATTTTTTGTTTAGGATGACCGGCAAACTGCTTCATTTTTCACCTCAAAATTACAGATTTTCTAGTAAAAGCAAGTGATTTTCAAACCATTATGGTGGTTATGCATTAAGAAAACAAATAAAACTGTACTGGTGGCATACAGCTGCAATCAGGAAATAATCTTTTACTACTGCAAATGCAGATAATTACAAGCTTCATAAAATGCTGTGAATTAATTAGTAATAATACCCTTCATTCTGCAAATATAACCTAAAGATTATTTAAACAACTCTAAATCTATAGATTCATAATTATCATTCTTGAAGATATCTCAGAATTATCATAATAATTCATGGAGATATAGATTCATGGTCCTATCTGCAAACATTCTTAATTGTACTACTTTGAATATAATTTAAGTTTTCTTTATGTAATCTTTCCATTGATTAGGTCCCTTTTGTAATTTAAAGTTTAAACCCATTTTCTATAAGCCTTTAACATATGAATCTTTTTATAAACTTCATTTATATATGTATGTGTTTCCACAGGAAAGTGAGTGATAACTGGAGACATGAAAGATATACATCATAAATCTTTCATATGATACTATATAAATATATATGATGGGTAGGTAGATATAGATAGATAGATAGATAGATAGATAGATAGATAGATAGACAGAAAGTCAGACAGACAGATACATAGATAGATACAAAGGTAATAGATAAAAATACATATATATATAGAGAGAGACAGAGACAGAGACAGAAGAGACAGACATAGAGATAGAGACAGAGACAGAGACAGAGATCCAGTAGAGCAAAATTCTGTCTAGTTCATATTCATGTTCTTTCACACAATACAGAAACATTCTCACCTTCTGGATTGACTATCGTTAATATGGTATGAAGATGTAGAAAAGCGCCTTTCTTCTTTGTCAAAAATCAAGTGTGCATACATGTGTGGCTTTATTTCTGTGTCTACAATTCTACTCCATTGATCAGCTTATCTATCTCTATACCAATACTATGAAGTTTTTATCACTATTGTTCTGGAGTAGAGCTTGAGATAAGGGATGGTGATTCTCCCAGCTATTTTTTTATTGTTAAGAATTATTTTTACTATTCTATTTGTGTTTGTTTGTTTGTTTGTTTTGTGTGGGGCAGTGTGGGGCAGTGTGGGGCAGTGTGGGGCAGTGTGGGGCAGGTAACTGAGGCTCACTAGAGTATTTGGCTTTGAGCCCTGGAACCCCTGCAGGCAATTGCTGCTTGCAGGGGGAAAAAGGAGTTTGGCCATAACTCCTGAGTCTTTGGTTCCTGTTTCATTCACAACCCCTCACAGCTGCCCCTGCAGGAGATGTGTGCTCTATCAGGCAGACAATGCCCCAAACTCCCAGCATTCTAGCTGGACCCTATCCCCAGTCATCTGACCACAAGCAGACATGCCACGCCCCATATAATATAAGGGGCAGTTTGCCCCCTCTTGCCTTCTTGCTCTCTTGCTTTCTTTTTTCTTTATTTCTCTCTCCATCTCTCCTTCTTTTCTCTTCTCCTTCCTCTCCTCTCTCTACTTGACCAGCCTATTTTCTTCTCACAATAAAATCTCTCATTTACACATTGCCTACTTTTTAACTAATACACGCCCCACCAGCAGGCCTCAGCAACAGGGAGAGAGAGATGCAGGCCTTAGCCCAGTCCCTGGCTTTGGTACAACAATTTTGTTGTGTTTTGTTTTGTTTGCTTTTCTAGATGAATTTGAAAATTGCTTTTTCCATGTGTTTCAAGAATTGTGTTGGGATTTTGATGGGGATTTCATTAAATTTGTAGATTTCCTTTACTAGGGTGCCCATTTTTAACATGTTAATTCTGTCAATCCGTGATCATGGGAGATCTCTCCATTTTCTGAGATTTCTTTCTTGAGAGAATTAAAGATATTTTCATACAGATCTTTCACTTGTTTTGTTAGAGTCACAAAAGATATTTTATAGTACTTGTGACTATTGTGAAGGGTGCTGTGAAGGGGAACATGATCTGGTATTGGTTGGGGTGTGGGGAAGGAATGAAGCCCTGAGTGCCAGCAGAAAGAATATAAACAGGCAACCTCATGAGGTAGGAGGTTGGGAGGACCCTCCAGAAAGCACTAGAGACCTGGGAGGTGAGAGATACTCAGGACTCATAGTGAGAGACCCTAGATAAAATGCCCTACAATGGGGAGAGGGAACTTGTAGAGCCCACTTCCAGAAGAGACACAGGGCATCAAGTGAGGGATAGTCAAAAGTCAGAATCATAATTGTCCCTACCTTAAAGAACTTCAGGGATGGAAATAGAGAAGAGCCTGAGGAAAAGAAGGTCCAGAGACAGCCCCAAAGTGGGATCCAGCTCAAGGGGAGGCCCCAACACTGATACTATTACTGAGGCTATAGAGTACTTACAGAAAGGGACCTATCATGACTGCCCTCTGAAAGACCCAACAAGCAGCTGAAAGAGTCAGATGCAGATATTTGCACCCAAACAATGAAAAGCTGTTGATCATTGTGGTTGAATTAGGGAAAAGCTGAAAGAAGCTGAGAAAGAGGGCTATCCTGTAGGAGAATAAGCAGTCTCAGTTAACCTAGACCCCCGAGGTCTCTCAGACACTGGATCACTAACCAGGCAGCATACACCAGCTGATATGAGGCCGGCAACACATCTACACCAGTGGACTGCTGGTCTAGGTTCAGTCAGAGAAGATGCTCCTAATCCTCAAAAGACTGGAGGCCCAGGGTGTTTAGAGGTCTGGTGGGGTGAGGTCGGGGTGGAAACATTCTCATGGGGACAGGGGGAGATGTGGAACAGTCAGAGGATGGACTAGGAGAGGAATAAAATTTGGAGTGTAAAAAAAAATAAAAATAAAGCAAAAAAGAAATTAACAGAAAAGAAACATTTAAGAGAAAGAGAGAAAAAGAAAGAAAGAAAGAAAGAATGAATGAAAGAATGAAAGACAAGGAAAAGGAAAGCACCTTTCTTTTAAATATAGAAATTCATTTCTCCAAATTTCTGTAACTTTATTTTACAATTTGACATAAAATTTCAACAAATGAATGAATGAATGAATGAATGAATGAATGAATAAACAAACTCATGAGAAATTGTGATACTATCCAGGTGACACAACTTTTAATGCAGTTGCAACAGTTTTTTCTGGTTTATGACAATTCCATAGATATATCCTTAGGGACAATTGAGAATCTATAATTTTGTTTGGCTAACACAGTGAACAATAGTTTGTGGAAATGTCTTATTCTTTAATGTAATTACTTATGGAAAAATATTATTACAAATACATATATACAGAATCTATGTCCCTGACCTTTGAGTGCGGTTCTTTCATTTTCTTGCAGAAATATTTTGATGTATTTCAGTAACTCAGGTTACCTCTAAGTTGAGTTTCTTAAATTCTTGCTAAGCTCCTATTGAGTATCCCCCATACATTATATGAAAGACAGTTTTATAAATTTTTCCAGTTGGCATTGGATGATATACATAGCTTTTTTTTTTTAAATTATTATGTTTAGCTAAACAATTTTGGATAATATTGTCATTAATATGTGATTTATCTAGTGATACACACCTATGTATGTGTGTGTATGTGTGCATATGAAATATAAATAAATAGACGTATAAATGACAGGTTGATAGATAGTATTTTAAAAATCATTTCCTTATTATATCCCAACAAATGAACAGGATCACATAGGACATAAAGGTAAACATTCTTAAAGTTACAGACAAGATTTGGCTTGCATATTTTTACCAATTCATTTTTATAACATATAGGTCAATAATTCAGTGTAATATTGAATACTAGCCTTATATTACATATGACTCAGTATCTCACATAAATAAAAATGACAGTAAAATATGCTATTTTGATCTTCCACAAAATATTCTATTATAATGTAGATAGGTATATTAAGAAAATAATGCTGCTATATGCCCAGCACACTTGAGATCCATAAATTATAATTAGAAACAAAGAATGTCTTAGATAAGAGAAATATGATAGTGGAAAAAGACTCTCATTACTTGTTCCTTCAAAGAAATTTAGCCTAGATTAAAGAAAAGTTACAAATGTGGTCAAGGGATCCTTAGATATGGATGAATGGCATGTAAAAGGTTAAAATATAAGGATGACACCTTTTCATTAGCTTTGTTAGTAGAAAAATCAAATCCTAATAAATAAACTGATCTTAGCTTTCAAGAAAATGAACCAGAGTTATCTCCTAAATTATCTATAAAAAACGCAACCCTTTAACACCTTAAATTTAACAAAGACAAGTAAATTTTAGATCTTTGACTCCTATGGCCGTAAGATGATCATTTAATGTGGTCATAAATTGTTACAAGAGGAATTTAATCTTAAAAATCAGAATTCATCCCATGTGTATAAAATCATATACAGTAAACATCAGTAAGTTCAGATTCAAAACAAATGAGTCAAGGTAAAGAGATCAATGACAGGTATTATAAAACATAACATGATATAACAACTAGAAATATTGACTAAGTATTAAGAGAATTAAAATTGTCTATTGTTGACTCATATTGTCAGATAAAGTCACTTTCATCATGATTGGACAAAATTACTTAATTTCAGTATTTCTTGTCTTTTTGCAGTTTTTCAGTATAAAATAATACTTTCTACTTTTTAAAGTAAAAAGTAGTATGATATTTTGCAGGCATTTATAATCAATGCAAGCTGGCATTAATGTAAACTAGAAAGAGAAACCTTAGAATGTTTTAAAGATTATCCAATATTAAGGCTTAAGTGTGCCTCATCAACAGAAATACCTCAAGGAAATCTCTTGCTCAGTTCTGACAAGGTATTTCTGTCCCTCATAAAGGCCTTAATTAATATATCATATTTAACAGAGATCTAATCAGAATACCCAAAGTTAGCTTCTCTCTATCCATATCACTCACTAAAACCCCAGCTTTTTCTCCCAGCATCAGTTGCTATCTGAATTTGCATCATTTACATATCTGGTTTTCATTCTAGTTTTCTGGAAAACTTGGTATGTGACCTTGATCTATACATCTGAGGGAATAGATTGGTGGTAGTCAGTAGGTATTCATTCAATAAGAGAAAAGGTGCTCTTGAGCTCAGAACGGGTTTATGGTTGATACATACATGGTAAGTGGAAAACATCCTAATTCCCAAATGCATGATACATCTAACCTAATGATTAATATAGTTCACCATTGCACTGCACCAGGGATCAACAGCTGGTTACACTATTGAAACTTACTGGAAGACATCTTCAGAGCAGGCAATAGAAATATCTAAGTATCCAATATGCATCATCATTCATTTATTCTACTTTCATTTCTCAAAGGTTAAAAAGTATTATTATTAAACTTCTACTAATATAACAGAACCATTAAACAAAAATTATTAAATTCCCAGAATCAGAAAAAAGTCCCATTTCCAAATACATGTTCTCATCCACACATATGTATGTAAACCAAACAAATATTATTTAAACCAGATTTTGTTTCATTGTCAAATTTTTAAGCACCAAACTAATTCAAACTATAATTATAGAAAAAAATTTAAGTTAATGAAACAGTTGATATTCTTAGGTATAAGTCACTTTAAAACAGTGTTAAAACTTACAATTCTTAGTATAGAACAAGCAAATACTACATATGTTGATATGAATATACATTAATATCAATGCAGTTTCATTTAGCAGTAAAAGTTCAAATTTCATTAAGACATGTTTAGCCCATCAAAATTGAAAATAATAGTAAAATAGCTAAAGTGGAAGTAATTCATTATAATATTTAAAGATATATTTTATGAGATTTATTTCAATATATTAAAATTAACTACTGTATAGCTGGTTAAAATGTATGTCCTTAAAATTACAGATAATAAAAGTCACACATAAACAAAGTTTCAGCATCTCATAATTTATAGTCTATAATATCCTACTTCTTTCTATTGCTAGTTTAACAGTATCAAACCAATCTATTATGGCGTTATTTAATATTTAAATGCTATTGCTATACATAAATTATGGATTAAAAATAGGTTATCAGAAATTGTCTTTAGACACAACGTCAGTGATTAGAACATTAAAAATCAATGTTGAAAGAATTCTTCATAACACTGTGACTTATTCTGACATATCCATCAAAAAAAGTTTTTTTTCTTGCCAAATAAGTTATATGAGGACTGAGATCAGAACTTTTCAAATTTTATAAGATATGTATTTTATCTCCTTCTTGAACAAAAGCAATAATACCTGTACTGAAACTCTACAAATATGTTGTACAGCTTAAGAGATTCTTCTGGGATCTTGAAACATGAGCCATAAGTCTAAACAGTGAGTAGAAGAATTTGGGTAGATTTATCTTTAGTGGGCAAGATTGAGGAAAATGTAAGAAGTAGCAAGGGAGGATCATATCTAGCTCCATTTTTATTATTTTATAGAACAGAATTTCTTTAATATTAAAATCTACAGAGTAGTTCTGTAGGAATTTCTGTCCTATGTTTATTATAGTTTCGATGCTATCTTCACACATAAGAAAATGTTTAAGTAATACAAAACAAAACAGTAAAAACAAATCTACCCATCAGACTCTCTCTAATGAGTGGGATATATTCTTAAGGGACATAATGGTGAATAAAATATTTTTCTACTCTTCACATTATGATTGACAAGTACAAGATGTACTTTTTCTCATATCCTACATTTATAGTCTTTGCTTTTTTTCCTCTTCTGCCTACAAATTTCTTAGGGTGTTAGATTTCTTGAAACTCAAAGGCCAACAAATTTCCATAGTCAGTAATGTCTGGGTTCATGTCTCAGAGATGGATAAGAATAAAATTAATAGACCAAAGAGGATGAATTATAGAGAGAAATTTATCACAAATTTGTATTAGAGATTTCACACACAAACACACACACACAGACAGAGAGAGACAGAGAGGGTGAAGGGAGGGAGACAGAGTGACAGAGAGACAGAGTCAGATAGAGACAAAGACAGGCAGAAAGAGACAGAAACAAACACAGAGATACAGAGAGAGACACTAAAGTAAAAAGTGTCCCAGTATCTGTGGGCCATTTTACGGCTTGTCTGTCTAGGGTATTTTGATAAACTTACGGCAGAAATTGGACTGAGGCATGGTAAAGCAGATGTGATGTTCTGACCATTTGGGCCATCCAGGTTTCAGTGTCATTAATTAACATAAATAATTTAGACAAAGGCTCTCTTGAAGGGAATAACAAAGAAAATGAAACCAGAAAACCCTTCTGGCAATCCTAGCCTCCAGTAGGCTCATTCTAAGAACTCTGCCCTAGCTAAGAGTTTCTATCACCTCTTTTGTTTATATAGAATCAGGTAAATATTAAAATTCAAATATCATGTAGAATAAAACTGAATCCTGTCATGCAATAAGAAAAATAAACAAGCAGAACTATGCAATAAGAAGTTCTTCCCAAAAAGTCAGAATGCAGGTACTATCCAAAAGCACGGTAATGAGAAAGTAAAAATGTGAAGGGACATTCACTTTTGTAGGTTTTTGTTCAGATATAAGGATGCAGATAGATGGTGAAATCCTCAAGCTGAGGAAGAGTGCAAAGAGATCCTGTCTTATGGATATAACATAGCCATTAAAAGTATGAGCAGACCACTGATGCAGGTATCTGGATAAGACCCCAAAACACAAAAGAAACAAGTAAGTAGGGTAAATACTACTTCACAGGTGAAAGGGGAATCAATTCAAAATAAAGGAGAATGAAAAAGAAAACAGAATAAATATGATCATAATTGTGTCTCTCTGTGTGTGTGTGTGTGTGTGTGTCAAACTGGAAAAACAAATTTAAAAAGAAACCATACACATTGGTATTTAAATACAGACTCTGTATCGGGTAGTCAGACTTTAACATGGAAAAGATTTCTTCCCATTTTTCTTAAAGTAGTGCTTGACTCCATGGGTGGCTGATTTTTCTACTTCAAACCTGTTATTGCGCCAAGAAGTATATCTGAATTTACAATGTCTCCTCCACTTGGCATGAACAAGTACACCTTGTAAATTTTGGTCACATACATAGTAATTAAGACAAAGGTAACTCGGCTTTGCTTAAAGATGAATGATTTCATTGATGAGATAGGGAGTGCACCTGCAGCTGAAAATGAGGCCATATGTATTTTTGACAATTCTAAGAGAAGTTTAATAAAAGTTGTTCCACTTCATTAACATCTGCTTTTTTAATTTTAAAGCTGAAATTGATTAAATGTGTTGAAAATTACACTTCTTTTTCACATACACTTTTAAAGGCAAACACCACACACTAAAAATAAAATGAAGCCTCCTAAAATTTACTACAAAAATTTATTTTTTATGATGTGATGATGTCATCATAGATGAGAAATATAATAAAATTTCTATTTTCATATAACAATATTTAAAAATTTTCCAACTGTACTGGGTACTCAAGAAAAACATAAATATTATGCATCAGTTTAGCTAGAAATAAAAAAATATAAATTGTATTGTTTAGGAAATTGTTTTGTTCAGGTATTTGTAAGGTATTTCCTAATGAAATAATATAAATTTAATAGGTACATAAAAATGAATGGTCATAAAATAAACAAGCCTCTAAAAGTTACCTGTGTTTTAAATATAGAATATTTCAGAAGACAAATCATGGAGCACATGATTTAATCCCACCACTCAGGAGAGGGATAAATGGATTTCTGTGAGTACAAGCAAGCATACACTACCTGGAAACTTTTAAACTACATAGTGAAACTCTGTCACAAAAATAGAAAAGAAAAATATTATCTCAGAAAACATTACACAATCTCAGAAGATAAGCATGCTTTCACATTTCTGTCCTGAAGATTAAGTTTTTTCTTTGTACTTATAAAAGAAACGGATGCCTGGAGTACATACTTTGTTGAAGACAAGAGCTTTCACACAGTTATGTGATATGAGATGGCCATATACATTATTAAACTTTCTAAAAAAGTTAATAAGATTGTAACTTACCTGGTCTAGAAAATGTCTTGTCAAATCCTTTACCAACAGTTAATGTTCTATCTTATGTTTAGTGATTTTGGAGGGGCCAAAATTCATTAGGACTTTAATTTGTTTTACTTTGTGTACAAATGAAAGCATGTAGTTGACTGATGGTTTAACTATGATTTATAGCTTCCCTTATTGTTATTCAGTTATCTTTCTCAGATCTTGAGAAAGGATCCGTATGTCTGTATATAAATTAGACATTACAACAGTCTTAATAGTGTGTGTAAAACATATCTTCTACAATAACAAGACATGCATTCTTATTAAGTCTCTTTGTTGTTGTTGAAGTCTTCAATAAGGGTCTGACTATAGAGCTGAGGCTGGTCCATGATATGCTACATACCCCAGGCTAATATAGAACTGTAGATTCACCTTTGTCTGACATCAGCTTTTTGGGGTTTCAGGTTTATGCCAGTATACTGTGTACCATCATCACCTTGTTAATGATCTACTTTCATAAAGAATGTCTTAATAAAATCAAAGCATTCCCCTACACTGGGGCATCGAGCATTCACAGAACCAAGGGTCTCATCTTCCGATTGGTACCAGATAAGGTAATTCTCTGTTACATAACCAGCTGGAGGCAACGGTATCTCCACATGCACTCTTTGGGAGGTGGTTTAGACTCTGGGAGCTTTGGGGAGTTCTGGTTGGTTGATATTGTTATCCTTCCTATGGAATGACAAACTCCTTCAGCTCCTTCAGTCCTTCCTCTAACTGCTCCATTGAGGTCCCCATGCTCAGTCCAGTGGTTGACTGCAAGCATAAGCATATGTACTGGTCAGGCTTTGGCCGAGCCTCTCAAGGGACAGCTATAGCAGGTTCCTGTCAGTAAGCACTTCTTGGCATATGCAATAGTGTCTGGGTTTGGTGTCTGCAGATGGGATGGATCCCAAGGTAGGGCAGTCTCTGGATGGCCTTTCCTTCAAATGTTATATTATAAATATTTAATCATCTTGGGAATATATGAATGGTTATTGAAAAAAATTTGCCTGTTCACCAAGACATTCTGAAGTTATGTCTCATATCATAATAAAAATGAACAGGCATACTTTTCTAGAATATCACAAGGATGCTCTCAAAACTAGTAATTAATATAATTTCATCTTGAAACTTCTTGAGCTGCCTTTCCAAGTTCTTCATAGCTCTCAGCTTTACTGTCTTCCAAAGTCCTAGTCAGAAGGCCCATTATGCTCTACTTAATGTTCAAACACATTTTATCCAAAGTTCCAAAATCTTCCACATACTACATATACACACACACATACATGTGTGTTTGTATGTGTGTGTGTGTGTGTGTATGTGTGTGTGTGTATTCTTATAAAGTTTGTCTCCCTCAGAACCTACCCCCTGAATATGAAGATGTAGCATCTTCCACCACCCTTGCTTTGGCCAATGGTACATGTCTACACAAACCTTACTCAAATACATTGGCTTCATCCCTGGGCACATAAATACACCTTTACTCTCTAAGTAAATGAAACCTATTCTGTTTGCTACAGCAAACTAGTAGCCACCATCAAACTACATGGATAGAAACTTGAAGCATTCCAACTAAAATATGGGACTAGACAAGGCTGCCCACTCTTTCCCTACCTATTCAATATAATACTCGAAGTTCTAGCTACAGCAATTAGAAAACAAATGGAGGTTAAAAGGATACAGATTGGAAAAAAAAGAAGTCAAAATATAACTACTTGCAGATGATATGATAGTATAGTTAAATTAATCCCCAATAATCCACTAGTGAAATCCTAAACCTGATAAAAAAATTTCAGCAAAGGGGCTGGATATAAAAATCACTCAAACAAATTAGTAGCCTGCTGCTCTCTCAACCCACAGGAGAAACAGGGTCCTAGTCAGATCAGCAAGACATTGGCAAAGAAAAAAATAACAGACGCGACACAAGGAAGTGCAGGATCTGAATGCATATTCTTAAAATTAGGCATATGACCTTTATGGTCATTACAAATGAAAAAGAAAAGTCAGGCTGCTCAGCAGTCAAGGTACATCTGAGGCCATCTGAAACACACTGGGTCTAAAACTGCAGCCATTTCCTCTGGACCGGTGCAGCACCCCATGGTTCTGAGCACACTCAGGCCTGCGCAGGATGGTCAGAGTCCCCAGGGGGCTGTGGGCAAGCCAGACAGGAGGGTAGAGGCTTGAACCTCCAATAGTCAGCAGTACACTCTCTCTCTCTCTCTCTCTCTCTCTCTCTCTCTCTCTCTCTCTCTCTCTCTCACACACACACACACACACACACACACACACACACACACACTCAAGGTCCCACCC
Source organism: Mastomys coucha (assembly GCF_008632895.1). Classification (NCBI taxonomy): domain Eukaryota; kingdom Metazoa; phylum Chordata; class Mammalia; order Rodentia; family Muridae; genus Mastomys; species Mastomys coucha. Next base: position 12,599,095 of record NW_022196914.1, read on the forward strand.
ATCCTTAGTAAATGCCCAACTCTGCTAATCTTCTGGGCTAGCAGAGACATGCCCCAGGAGTCTCATTCTTGTAATCCCTGGGAGTGGATCAACTGACTGAAAAATTGACCTTGCCTTGGGATTATCAACTTCTATTCATGAAACTTCAGTGCCCTACCCCCCTCATTATCTCTCTAACAATGTCCGAGGCAATTAGTCTGAATGTGTAACACTCTCTACAAAATTCCAAGCCAGAGTTTGGCTCAGCAAACATTAGAGTACACCTAGTGAGACTAATGGCTCTAGCAGCATATATATATATACATATATATATATGTATATATGTATATATATATATATATATATATATATATTATTAGAGTATACCTAGTGAGACTAATGGTTCTAGCAGTATATATATATATATATATATATATATATATATATATATATATATACATGATATAATGGATGGCCAAGTAGGTCATCAATGGGAGGAGAAGCCCTTGCTCTGTGAAGGTTCTATGCCCAGTGTAGGGGAATGCCAGGGCCAGGAAGCAGGAGAAGTTGGGTAGTCAGCAGGGGGAGGGGAGGGAACAAGGGTTTGTTTTTGGTTTTGTATTTTATTTTATTTTATTTTATTTTTTTCTTTTTCTTGGAGGGGAACCTGGGAAAGGAGATATTTTATGACATGTAAATATAGAAAACGTCTTAAAAATTATTAGGGTATTGGAACATTAGTGAGTGCCAGTCATAAGGCAACTTCCAATTTTATTTATTTATAAATGAATCATATCTTGAGGGGCACCTAGCATGAGAGATCCTCCATCGACTATTGCAAGGACATATCTAGGCTACCTCTGAGTAAGGGGTTGCAAGAGACTGGCTTCCTTGAAGCTTTTTGCCTCATAAACTGCTATCATGCGAAGTGTGCATGGCAATAGCCTTCCTATACTCAAAGGATAAATGGGATGAGAATGAAATTTGGGAAACAACAACTTTCACAATCATCACAAATAATATAAAGTATCTTGGTGTGACTCTAACCAAACAAGTGAAAGATCTGTATGACAAGAAATTCAAGAAATCAAAGAAGACCTCAGAAGATGGAAAGATCTCCAGTACTCATGGATTGGCAGGATTAATATAGTAAATATGGTCATCTTGCCAAAAGCAATCTACAGATTCGATGCAATCCCCATCAAAATTCAAACTCCATTCTTCATGGAAAGAGCAATTCTCAAATTCATTTGGAATAACAAAAAAAACCCAGTATAGTGAAAACTATTCTCAACAATAAAAGAAATTCTGGGGGAATCACCCTTCCTGACCTGAATCTGTACTCCATAGCAATTGTGATAAAAAAAAAAAACTGCATGGTATTGGTACAGTAACAGGTAGGTAGATCTATGGAATATAATTGAAGACCCAGAAATGAACCCACACACCTATGGTCACTTGATCACTAGATAAAGGAGCTAAAGCCATCCAGTGGAAAAAAGACATTTTAAACAAATGGTGCTAGTTCATGTGGTGGTCAACATATAGAAGAATGAGCGTAGATCCATTCTACCTCCTTGTACAAAGCTCAAGTCTAAGAGGATCAAGAATCTCCACATAAAACCAGATACACTGAATCTAATAGAAGAGAAAGTGGTGAAAAGCATTAAACACAAAGGCACAGGGGAAATTTTCCTGAACAGAACACCAATGGCTTATGCTCTAAGATCAACAATAGACGAATGGGACCTATAAAATTGCAAAGTTTCAGTAAAGGCAAAGGACACTATCAATAGGATAAAACAGCAACAAACAGATTGGGAACAGAGCACTCTCAAATGGCCTAGAAGTACTTAAAGAATTGTTTAAAAATCATTTGTCATCAGTGAAATGCAAATCAAGATGACGCTAAGATTCTATCTTACTCCCATCAGGATGGCTAAGATCAAAAATCAAAGGATAGCATGTTATTGAAGGACTTAGAGCAAGGGGAACACTCCTCCATTATTCGTGGGAATACAAACTTTCACAACTACTTTCAAAACCAATATGTTAATTTCTCAAAAAACTGGAAATAGGTCTACCTGAAGACCCAGCTATATTTCTCCTGGGCGTATACCCAAGAGATATGCCACCATACCACAAAAATGTGTATTTCACTATATTCATAGCAGCTTTATTTTTAATAGCCAGAAACTGAAAGCTACCCAGATGTCCCTCAATCAAAGAATGGATACAAAAAATGTGGTTCCTTTACACAGTGTACATCATGAATTTTTCAGGAAAATGGAAAGAACCAGAAAATATCATCCGGAGTGAGATAACCCAGACCCAAAAGGACATGTATGATATGTATTCACTTATAAGTGTATATTAGCCATGAAGTACAGAATACCCATCCTGTACTCCACAGACTTAAAGAAACCAAACAAGAAAAAAGGCCCAAGCCAGGATGCTTGAATCTCACTTTGAAGGAGAAATAAAATAATTATAGGAGGCAGATGAAGGGGAAAACTGGGTAGGAGTTGGGATGGAGAGGGGAATGGGGTTGAATTTCAGGATGATGTATGCAGAGGCACTGCTGATAGGGTTAAAGGGTGAGGGGAATTAATGGAAATGAGTAGCTGACAGGGGTGGGGACAATGAGGAGCATCTCTAGAATTTTACTGTTTTAATTATTTGTTTGGAAAGTTTCTCACAGGAATGTCAATTGCTTGGGATTTAGCTAATTTTAGATATATTCAAGATGACACTTAAGATTAGTCATCACATCTATCAGATATAATTAATATTTTGGACATTTTAGGGTGTATTTTTGATAGGTATTAACCATATCTAGTTCCAGAACTTTATTTTTTATTCCTAGAAAGAAATAGTCCTCTTCTCCTCCTTTCTCTTGCAATTACTTTTCAGATTCCTTCCTCTATGGATTAGTAAACTGTGAGCACTTTATGTACATTATATACATGCAAATTATTAATGTTGGGACCACTTTCACTTGTTTTAATGCTTTTAAGCATCATCTATGTTGTTTTTCTTTTTTTCATAATCAAAATTATTCCACTATAAATAAAACACATTCAACTGTTTAAGGTTTGGTGTCTAACTTCTTAGCAGATCATGTGAATTAGGCTTGTTTCTACCTATTAGTTATTATAAATAGTTCAACTATAAATTTTGGGTGCAAATTTGTATTTGGCCATACAACTGAGAATTCCGGTAGGATTTAAAGATGGAATTGTTCCATGTAGTTCCAATTCTATGCTCACCTTGTTCAGGATCCATACTTCTGTACCTCACAGTCATATACGGTTTCTATTCTATGCTTATCCTGTCCAGGATCTTCTGTCCCTCACAGTAACAGCACTGCTTCAGTCTCCTGAGCAATGAGAATGGGTTGCAAACAATCCACATTGCTGTCCATATTTTATATAAGTTTATTTGAATAGATGAATGTTTTCAGGGCTGAAATTCTCATTGGTATCCACATTCCTGGAGAAGACTATTTCTCTGTTCTATTCTGTCATTCCAAAATAGAAGCAGAAAAATTACAAATGTTGGAAGCTGCACTTACACAGTCTCACCAACACTACTGAGTAAAAATGAGCTGAACAATGACTATGGTCATACACATTTTATGGAATAAGTTATATTTATAGTATTATACATCATATATATATATATATATATATTTGTTTTAATTATATAAGAGAGTGAGTAGTTATATGATTATACCTTGCTGAAAACTCTCCTTGTAAAAGTGTGACTATGATAGCTATTGAACAATCTCCATTCTTATCCTGCATGCACATTGGTTGAAAACAATGCTCTGGAGAATATTACTCTGGTTACTGGAAATCATCCCAGGACAGTTTGTATCAGAAATTCTTTGATTCAGGCACACATTATGGCATGAAAGACTATTCAGTTTCCATAGAGAAGGTTGGTGCTATTCTGAGCTTGACTATTTAATAGCACCTGAAGTTTAATATATCTGGCACCATAGAAATGCTTATTTTCAATCAGTTGCCATGGAATAATAATTCTAATTCTCTTCTGCTTAATATGTATCTATTAAAAACAGCTCAAGAAAGGCACTTGTAGCAGTTCTCCCTGGTGTTCTGTTTATTACCTTGTCCAGATAATCTGAAACCTATTCAGTGATTCACAGATTGAGCAAATGCATCATGACATGCTTTATCTTCTTCCTCACACAAATGTAGGGTTGAATTATATTTTGTATGAATATTTGATTATTAAAAGCAACAGTGCCATTACTTATGACCAGCATGTAATAGCAAAGATTTCTATTGATTAGAACTCTCTCTGTTTTGCTTATAATGGGGATTTTTATGTCTCTACACAGAGAATGAACCTAATTTTGTACTGTAGAATACATCTGCTTTTGCATATACCAAGTTTCATACTTCTTTCTTCCTATTGTGAACTCACTGAAAGAAAATCTAATCTTAACAAAAATGAGTGATTCATACCAAAATAAAGCACTTGTGTAAAATACATTTGATTTTTCTCCTCATGTTAAAATAAGTTGTCATACACTTTTGGAGAAAGTTGAATTAGATGTCTGTTGCCAGATTTTGCTGAAGAACATTTAACTGCTGTGAAGGACTTTCCTCTTGATTCAAGCATGTCCAACTTGCTTCTCACTGGCTACCAAACTTAAATAAAATACTGCCTTTGTAATTTAAAGTATTTCATTGAAAATCTATGTGATTATTTTTTCACATCTAGCATACTAGATTTTCTTGTGACTGGGAAAGTTTTTAAACTTATTTCAGGTAGATTACTGCATATTAAGAAAATAGCTAGGGGTCAGGTAGTGGTGGCACACACTTTTAATTCCAGCACTTGGGAGGCAGACACAGGCAGATTTCTGAGTTCGAGGCCAGCCAGGCAGCCTGGTCTCCAGGAGGAGTTCCAGGATGGCCAGGCCTCACAGAGAAACTATGTCTTGAAAAACCAAAAAAAAAAAAAAAAAAAAAAAAGGAAAATAGCTAGAATGCAATTTTTATTCTGATATGATCAAACAGAAATCTATAAAATTATTCAGTATAAAACAAAAAAGCAATATGGAAATATTAGTTTTTAAATAGTATACATTATTAAAATATAAATATATATAAATGTATAGGATAATTTCTCCTCCTCTGATGGTAACAAAAGCATAAAAATTTTAGATATGCTATGCAAATCAATATGGAGATATATGACTGATCAAGAAATAAAATTATCATTTAACTTAGTAAAGAGAATTGTCTTTACTCTTGAGTGGATCTTTTAATGTAATGAATTCAGTGTACAAAATAGGACATTGAAACACATGTTTAAGAAGATCTTATTTGTAATTCTCCTGAAATAAAATCCAACTAGGTGACTATCTATATATAAATGGACAAGGAAAATATGGATTACATATGAAATGGAGAATACTGAAACAAAGAATATTGGCTTCACATCATTTTTTTTTTAATGATGAAACTGAAGGTCATAATATTAAAAAAATTATTTGGATTCATGAGGGTAAATAACATATTTTCTATAAAACAAAGGACAAATGAACCACTGAAATAAAAGTGGGATATTTCAACACCCCACTCTTTCCAATGGACAGATCATGGGAACAGAAACTAAACAAAGACACAGTGAGACTAATAGAAGTTATGAAAGAAATGATTTTAACAGATGTCTATAGAACTTTTTAATCCTAAAACAAAAGAATATACCTTCTTCTTGGCACCTCATGGAACTTTCTCCAAAATTGACCATATAATTGGTCACAAATCAAGCCTCAACAGATATTAGAAGATTGAAATAATTCCTTGCATCCTATCAGAACACCATGGACTAAGGCTGCTCCTCAATAACAACATAAACAATAGAACACCCACATACATGTGGACGCTTAACAACACTCTACTCAATGATAACTTGGTCAAGGAAGAAATAAAGAAAGAAATTAAAGACTTTCTAGAGTTTAATGAAAATGAAGCCACAACATACCCAAACTTAAGGGACACAATGAAAGCAGTCCTAAGAGGAAAACTTATGGTCCTAAGTGCCTCGAAAAAGAACCTGGAGAGAGCATACACTAGCAATTTGACAGCATTTTTGAAAGCACTAGAACAAAAAGAAGCATATTCACCCAAGAGGAGTAGAAGGCAGGAAATAATCAAATTCAGGGCTGAAATCAACAAAATAGAAACAAAAAGAACAAAAAGAATGAACCAAACTAGGAGAATGTTCTTTGCGAAAATCAACAAAATAGATAAAAACTTAGCTAGACTAACTAAAGGGCAAAGCGACAGTATTCTAATTAACAAGATCAGAAATGAAAGGGAGACATAACAACAGAAACTGAGGAAATCCAAAAAAAAAAAATCATCAGGTCCTACTACAAAAGCCTATATCAACAAAACTGGAAAACCTGGATGAAATGGACAATTTTCTAGACAGATAACAGGTACTAAGGTTAAATCAATATCAGATAAATGATCTAAACAGTCCAATATCCACTAACAAAATAGAAAGAGTCATTAATAGTCTCCCAACCAAAATAAAAGCCCAGGACCATATGGGTTTTGTGCAGACTTTATCAGACCTTCAAAGAAGACCTAATATCAATACTTCTCAAAATATTACACAAAATAGAAAGAGAGGAATTCTACTCAATTCATTCTATGAAGCTATAATTACTCTGATACCTAAACCATACAAACACATAACAAAGAAAGAAAACTTCAGACCAATTTCCCTTATGAATATAGATGCAAAAATACTCAATAAAATTCTTGCAAACCAAATCCAAGAACACATCAAAATGATCATCCATCATGATCAACTAGGCTTCATTCCAGGTATGCAGGGATGGTTTAATACATGGAAATTCATCAATATAATCTGCTACATAAACAAATGTAAGAAAAAATCATATGATCATCTCATTAGATGCTGAAATAGCATTTGACAAAATCCAACACCCCTTTATGATAAAAGTCTGGGAAAGGTCAAGAATTCAAGGCCCATACCTAAACATAGTAAAAGCAATATACAGCAAACCAGTAGCCAACATCAAACAAAATGGAAACTTGAAGCAATCCCACTAAAGTCAAGGACTAGGCAAGGCTGCCCACACTCTCCCTATCTATTCAATATTGTACTTGAAGTCCCAGCCAGAGCAATTAGACAATAAAAGGAGATCAAAGGGATGTGAATTGGAAAGGAAGAAGTGAAATTATCACTATTTGCTAATGATATGATAGTATACTTTAGTGACCCCCAAAATTCAACCAGAGAACTTTTGTATGTTTGTTTGTTTGTTTTTGGGGTGTGTTTTCTGGTTGTACTGGAACTCAATCTGTAGACAAGGTTGGCCTTGAACTCAGAAATCTACCACCTCCCAAGTGCTGGGATTAAAGGTGTGTGCCACCACCCTACCACTGGCCTACCAGAGAACTTCTAAACCTGATAAACAATTTCAGCAAAGTAGCTGGATATAAAACTAACTCAAGCAAATCAGTGACCTTCCTCTACACAAAGGATAAAGAGGGTGAGAAAGAAATTAGGAAAATGACACCCTTCACAATAGTCACAAATAATACAAAATACCTTGGTGTGACTCTAACTAAGCAAGCAAACGATCTGTATGACAAGAACTTCAAGCCTCTGAAGAAGGAAGTCGAAGAAGATCTCAGAAGATGGAAATATCTCCCATGCTCGTGGATTGGCAGGATTAATATAGTAAAAATGGCCATCTTGCCAAAAGTAATCTACAGATTCAATGTAATCCCTATCAAAATTCCAACTCAATTCTTCACAGAAATGGAAATAGCAATTTGCAAATTCATCTGGAATAACACAAAAACCTAGGATAGCAAAAACTATTCTCAACAATAAAAGAACCTCTAGTGAAATCACCATCACAGACCTTAAGCTATACTACAGAACAATTATGAAAAAAACTGTGTCGTATTGGTACAGTGACAGGCAGGTGGATGAATGGAACAGAATTGAAGACCCAGAAATGAACCCACACACCTATGGTCACATGATCTTTGACAAAGGAGCTAAAACCACCCAGTGGAAAAAAAGACAGCATTTTCAACAAATGGTGCTGGCTCAACTGTCAGTTAGCATGTAGAAGAATGCAAATCAATCCACTCCTATCTCTTTGTACAAAGGTCAATTCCAAGTGGATCAAGGACCTCCACATAAAACCAGATATACTGAAACTAATAGAAGAGTAAGTAGGGAAGATCATGGAGCACATGGGCACAGGGGAAAATTTTCTGAACAGAACACCAATAGCTCATGTTCTAAGATCAAGAATTGACAAATGGGACCTCATAAAATTACAAAGCTTCTGTAAGGCAAAGAACACTGTCAATAGGACAAAATGGCAAACAACAAATTGGGAAAAAGTGCTTTACCAATCCTATATCCTATAGAGGGCTAATATCCATTATATACAAAGAACTCAAGAAGTTAGACTCCAGAGAAACAAATAACCCTATTAAAAATGGGGCACAGAGCTAAACAAAGAATTCTCAACTGAGGAATACTAAATGGCTGAGAAGCACCTAAAGAAATGTTCAACATCCTTAGTCATCAGGGAAATGCAACTCAAAACAACCCTGAGATTCCACCTCACACCAGTCAGAATGACTAGGATAAAAATCTCAGGTGACAGCAGATGCTGGCAAGGATGTGGAGAAAGAGGAACACTCCTTCATTGCTGGTGAAATTACAAGCTGGCACAACCACTTTGGAAATCAGTTTGGTGGTTCCTTGTTGGGAGCCTTGAATCTTGAGAGACATTCGCCATGGCAAGATGGCGCCTACTTCCGCTGTTAACTCCTAGTGGACAACTGTTTGCGCATGTGTGTAGAGTGAAAGGACGCCATGTCACGGCCCATCCCGGGGCGTTACGTAGGGTAATGAGCGAACAGCCAATCATGAGCAGACACACCACGCTGTGGGCAGATACACGCACTGTGGTGTATATAAGCAGTGCGGATTTTGGGTTCGACCCTTTTTTCACCATGGATGGAGACAATAAAACAGTTGCTGCAGAAGGAACCTAGAGTGTCCGCGTGTCTTCTTCCCGGCGAGAGGACCGTGCGGGCTACAGTTCCTCTGGAAATTGGACATAGTACTACCAGAGTACCCAGCTATACCACTCCTCAGCATATACCCAGAAGATGCTCCAACGTGTAATAAGGGCACATGCTCCACTATGTTCATAGCAGCCTTACTTATAATAGCCAGAAACTTCAAACAACCAAAATGTCCTCCAACAGAATAATGGATACAAGAAATTTGGTGCATCTATACAATGGAATACTACAATGAATTTATGAAAATTTTAGGGAAATGTGGATCTGGAGGGTATCATTCTGAGTGAGGTAACTCAGTCACAAAAGAACACACATGGCATGCCCTCTCTGATAAGTGGATATTAGCCCAGAATCTCAGAATACCCAAAATACAATCCACAAACCACAAGAAACCCAAGAATAGGAAGACCAACGTTTGGATGCTTCATTCCTTCTTAGAAGGTAGAACAAATACCCATGGAAGGAGTTGGAGAGACAAACCATGGAACAGAGACTGAAAGAAGGACAATCCAGAGACTGCTCTACCTGGGAATCCTTTTCATATTCAATCATCAAACCCAGACACTATTGTGGATATCAGCAAGTGCTGTCTGACAGGAGCCTGATACAGATGTCTCCTGAGAGGCGCTGACAGTGCCCGACTAATACAGAAGTAGAGACTCACAGCATAGGGTCCCCAGTGAAGGAGCTAGGGACAGGACCCAATGAACTGAAGGGTTTGAAGCCCCTTAGGATGAACAACTTAGTGATCCCTGGGACTAAACCACCTCCAAATAACATACATGGTGAGACTCATGGCTCCAGCAGCATATGTATAGCCAAGGATGGCCTAGTTGGTCATCAATGGGAGGAGAGGTCCTTGGCCATATGAAGGTTTATGCCCCTGTGTAGGGGAATGCCAGGGTCAGGAAGTGGGAGAGGATGGGTTGATGAGGAGGAGGAGACGGGAGAAAACAGGGTCTGTTTTTTTGTTTTTGTTTATGTTTTTTTGGAGGGTAAACAGAAGAGGAAATATCATTTGAAATGTAAATAAAGAAAATATCTAATAAAAAATTAGGCATATTATGAATGATTTATGCTAGCGGGCAAGATTTCTCAGCAGAGAGTGTCAATTATCACTAAGCTGTACTACCTTAATTTTTTCCAAAGAACCTACATAGGGGATAAACAACTGTCTCCTTCAACATGTCTTCCAAATACACATGCACAATAAAATAAGTAAATAGTACAAAAAAATTAAAAATCTAAACATGTCCCTTGCATAATAGATTTTAAGATAACTGAGAGACAATGAGATTTGTGAATGTATGCATTTTTCTTGACTATCCATGTGTGACATGCAAAGAAATGAGTAAAATGGCATTTTCATGTTCTATGCTATAATTAGAATCATATTATTTTAAAATTTATAAATCTGATTATACTTATCAGTATGAAATCCTTAATTGGATAAACAAAAATAGTGTAATCATAATGCTAGCATGTTTTGTTATAGTTTACCTTCCCTGATCCTTCATTAACAAGCTAGAATACTAGATTCAGATAATTGCAACTGTGATGAAGTTCAGCCTTCTGTAAGACACTCTAAATGCTATTATCCTAGGTAATTTTCTTATTTGTTTGCCCATTTCCCTAATGGTTAAACTTAACTAGCATAAACACACAAGTTTTTCTGTACCTGTAATGCAGACCACAATTAGATAGTGTTTTAGCAAAAACATGCATTATTATTTGGAGAAATTAAAATAATTCATCTATCTTGAAAATAAAAAAAGCATCGTTTTATTACATTTATTACATTAATTATATCTAACATTTCCCATAATATTTAAAATGTATTTAATATACTTATTGCTTGGTTAGAAAATAACACTCCTCTGAAAACAATATTTAGACCTCTGCAAAAATGATCAGAAAGCAATCCTGATATAATTACACTCAGATTTGACATCTATTGATGTGCTACTGACACCTGTCTGATGATTCACAACTTAGTGTCTCTCCCTCTTACGGAAAACTTGTAAGAAAAATAGTAATGTTTCATATTCTTATAGCATTCAGCATACCTTCAAGAATGCAGTTAGCACTTTATAAACAAGAACTTAAATTATAGTAGTTTATAATGACAAGGTAGTAATGAATGATGAAAATGTCATCTTAAGAAATAAGAAAAGTTCTCTCAGAATAAAATTAGAACAATAGATAAAGCAAACTTAAGACATTGTACTTCTATAACTTTAAACCTATGACATATTTTGTGTATAAAAAGAATTTATATCTGAAGACTCAGATTTTGTCAGAGTAATGTATTCTTTTCCTGCTTCAATGAAGAGTGATTATTATGTTGCTCACAAATGCAATGTGCTAAATAGTAGTTTCATATAAATTATTCAATGCTATCCTTTGCCATCTGTATACTCGAACTTACTTGTAAAAGTAACTTTTATTCACCTGTTTGTAATTGGTTTCTCAGAGGTTTACTGTGGAATAAACTCACCTTTTCTTGTTCTTTCTGAACTATGGTTGGCTAGTTCAATTCAGCAGTTCTGGCTTAAACATTTCTGCAAGCTGACTGATTAAATCTGGCTTTTCTCAACTTCTCACTGTATTGTTGTATTTGGCCCCAAATTAACTCCAGCCATCTGTTCTAGTCTTTGGGCTCCTTCTCAGTTGTTGGGTTGTTTTTTTCTTTACCTGTATCTAGCTTGTTTGCTCTGAAAACTATCTATAAAACTATCCCAGTAAAAACTGTGTCTGAACTCTACATATTGAGCTGTCACCAACTGAACTTACACAATCTCAACTTTACTGCACTTCCTCTCAACTCACTGACTCAATCACATTGAATAAAGCCCAGAGTTTTGCATGCATCTGTCTCCTGAGGGCTAGGATTAATGGTGTGTACCACCATGCCTGGATTCTTCTTTATCTGAGAATCATTCTATGCCAGACTGCTTAGCCTTGAACTCAGAGATATGCTTGCCTCTGTCTCCTGGGCTTAAAACTGTATCTGTATTCCAGCTTGATCACATAGACCTCCTAGAAAGTCTTTGGATGAGATATACCCTGCTAGAACAGCAATGTTGCTGGATTAAAATTCCTATACACTTCTAAATAAGACTTTTCCCATACAAATTGAAATGAGAATAATTAGAAAATAATTATCCTGGTGGTACCTGAATACAAGGAAATATATGAACAAGAAACATACCAGGAATTTATAAAGAAAAATATGAGGTATATAAAAAAGGCAGAGGTTGTGTGAGGTGTGCATAAATGAGAAAAAAATTGAACCTAGGAAAAAAAGTATGCAATAGTTTGCCATGAAAAATTTCTAGAAATAATTGTCAGTGTTGCCAAAACCTTGATTTCTAACCCTTAAACATTATAAACTCTGAAAAAGTAAATTCATATTGCTTAAATATTAGTATTACAATATGACATAAAAGGGCTAGGGATATGTTGTTTTTATAACATTTATATTTGGCATTTTGAAAGGACATTGTCTTGTTTTTTGTTTGCTTGCTTTGTTTTGTTGGTTTGTTTGTGCTGATCTCATCATATCTGTTTTGACTGGAATTTAAAGCAATCCCTTTGCCTTTGTCTTCTGAATGCTGGGATTGAAGATGTGTGCTACCATTTCCAGCCCTCAGAGCCATATATCTTTTAATTTAAATATTAGAATTAGCTTCTGGTCCACAACTGCACAAAGAGGGTGTATCAGGTACTCTAGCAACCCCCTTCCACATCCACACACAAAGACAGCTTGACTCCCAAGAGTTTCTTTATAGCTGGCCTACCCCTAAGGGGCCCAGTGGAGGTGGAAACTATCTGCCCTGCTGGAGACATATCATCCTTCCTGTCTACAACTGAGTCCTGAGTCCAGGGCAGATCAGTTGCTTCAGCATCCCCCCTTCCAAGTACACATCCAGAAACAACTTGACATCTACAAGGTCCATCATAACCAGGCTTGCAGATCTGGAGCTCCAGATCCCTCCCACATCCAAAGACAGCCTGATTCAAAGATGTCCATCATAACCAGACTAACAGGAGGGACAAGCTCCAGTCAGAGACAGCAAGGCCAGGTAAAACAAAATGGTGAGAGGCAAGCACAAGAACATAAGCAACAGAAACCACTTGGCACTATCAGAACCCAGTTCTCCCATAACACCAAGCCCTGGACACCCTAAAACACCTGAAAAGCAAGATTCTGTCCTAAAATCCCATTGCATGAAAATGATAGAGGAGCTCAAGTAGGACATAAATAACTTCCTTAAAAAATACAGCAGATCTGGGCAGTGGTGGCACACGCCTTTAATCCTAGCACTTGGGAGGCAGAAGCAGTCGGATTTCTGAGTTCCAGGCCAGCCTGGTCTACAGAGTGAGTTCCAGGACAGCAGGGGCTACACAGAGAAACCCTGTCTTGAAAAACCAAAAAAAAAAAAAAAAAAAAAAAAAAAAGAACATAAGTAAACAGATAAAAAAACCCTTAAAGAAGAAACATATAAATTCCTTAACAGAAAACACTATCAAACAAATGAAGGAATTGAACAAAACCATCCAGAGCCTAAAAATGGAAATAGAAACACTAAAGAAATCATAAACGGAAGCAAACCTGGAGATTGAAAAAGTAGGGAAGAGATCAGTAGTTACAGATGCAAGCATCACCAACACAATAGAAGGGATAGAAGAGAGAATCTCAGGTGTAGAAGATACCATAGAAGATGTTGAGACAACACTGAAAGAAAATACAAAGTGCAAAAATCTCCTAACCCAAAACATCTAGGAAATTCAGGACACAATGGAAAGATCAAACCAAGAATTATAGAAATTAAAGAGAGAGAAGACTCCCAATGCAAATGGCTAAGAAACATCTTCAGTGGAATTATAGAAGAAAACTTCCCTAACCTAAAAAAAGAGATGCTCATAAATGTACAAGAAGCCTATAGAACACCAAATAGATTTGACCAGAAAAGAAATTCCTCCCATCACATAATAATCAAAACACTAAATACACAGAACAAAGAGTATTAAAAGTGGTAAGAAAAAAGGTTACATATACAGACAAACCTATAAGATTTACACTAGACATATCATCTGAGACTCTAAAAGCCAGAAGATCTTGTACAAATGTCATGCAGACCCGAAAAGAACATAAATCTCAGCCCAGGCTACTATACATAGCAAAACTCTCAGTCACCAAGATGGAGAAATCAAGATACTCTCTCTGTGCCCTTTAGTTTGGCTAGGGGTTTGTTTATCTTGTTGATTTTTCTCAAAGAACCAGTATTTTGTTTTATTGATTCTTTGTATTGTACTCTTTATTTCTGCTTGGTTGATTTCTGCCCTGAGTTTGACTATTTCCTGCCTTCTATTCCTCTTGGATGTGTTTGCTCCTTTTTCTTCTATGACTTTCAGGTGTGCTGTTAAGTAGTCATGTAGGAACTCTAATTTCTTTACAAGGACACTTAGAGCTATGAATTTTTTTTTAGCATTGCTTTCATTGTGTTCTCATTGCTTTGAGATTTATTTAACAAAAAAATCTTTAAAATTCTATACAATACATATTTAAAAGTAAAGGCATTTTCTGGTGTCTTATAGAGTTTATATCACTAGAAATGTTTCACTTTACCATGTGGCCTGGCTTTCTCCATAAGTATTTAAAAGTATATATCATTGATCAAGATTTCTATAATGAAATGCTATCTGTATTCATGATTTCAGTCATTGTATTTCTATGTAATGAAAATATGGAGAACATTGCAGTTGTTCTTACAAGACTGAGTCATCACACGTGTCATCTTTTTTCTTTATATTTCCTGCATCTAATTATATGAAAAGACTTAAAATCAACAATTTCACTTGAATGACTATGTGCCATAAACTAAATTTGATATTACATCCTTCTTATTCCATCACTTTTACCTGAAATATCTTGTACTGATTAGTTATTGTCAATTTGATTAAAATAGACATATGGTGTGAAAGAAATTCTTCAAATTGGTATTTTAATGGTGTTTCAGGTGGTCATTTTATTGCTTAATGATTGATGTTATAGGTCTCAGCCCATAGTAGTCAATTCTACCCCTGAGCAGGTTCTTCTTGGTGGTGAAAGAAAGATAAGCTGAAAGTTACATTTGCAGGATGGAATACTACTCAGCGATTACATAATTTAATTTCGTAGATAAACTGATGAAACTAGAAGCAATTAAGGTATCTCAGACCCAGAAAGTCAAATATAGTATGTATTTATTTTGAGGTCAATATTATCCAAACTATAGTCCATAGAAGCACAGAGGTTAGGGATAGAGGACTAGTGGATATGGAGGGGTCTCCCTGGGCAAAAGGAATAAAGTAGACAGCTAAATGTAGATCAAATGTGAAGGGGAAAGGAAGAATAAGATGAGAAAGGGAATAAAGAGAGAGTATGAAAACCTAATATAGTAGGTTTCCTGAAAAATATTCATATATGAAAGAGGTCTAAATAAAATCCCCAAATACTGTGGGAGATAGATTCCTAAGAGGACATCTCTTGTCACCAAATGAAGTTTCCACTGCCAGAATTCTGTTATTTTTAACTAAGTTCTTGTCAAAGGAATTCAATGGGAATCCCAAAACAAGCCAACCTGTTGTTGATACCGTAGATTGTTTCCCAAACATGAAGGCAAGTCTCCATTGCTGAAGACACCACCTTTGCAGCCCATTTAATACAGAGAAGTTGAGTGGATGCCTACATAGTCTTTGGTATAGGGAAATACTCAGCATAATACTAATATAGAAACACATCAAACTGGCTACAATCTACAATTATACAATTATACAATCTATAAACTTCAATCTACAATGGTTTCCTGCCTGCATGATATGCTAGGGCACTAGTAGCACAGAACTTACAGGACTAACCAATTAATATCTGATTTTATATAAGGCACACTCCATGAGATGAATTCTATAACTAATACCACTTCCATGAGTAAGAACCAGAGTCTTGATATCACAAAACCTAAGGTAAAAACCAGATACCATTTTATAAAAATACAAAACAAAACAAAACAAAAGCAAAACAACAACAAAACAAACAAAAGCAAAACACAAGGAACAACCCCCAAAACTATAGTAATAAAATTACTTCTGATGACTTTCTGTAGCAAATGGGAAGATATATAGACAGAGACCAATATTCAGACATTGGAAGACAAATTCCTAAATGGAATTCCACCAAATCTCTTTTCTTTGAGGCTCAGGAAACCATGGTAAACAGGGGGCAGAAAGAGTGTTAAGACCCAGAGGGATGGAAGACACAGAGCAAATATGACCCATTAAAGCACAATAATCAATGGGCATATGAACTAACAGAGAATCAGGTAACAGGGAAAGGGTCTAGGCAGCTCTATACCAGGTGGAGTCTGAGAGCTGAAATGGAAAGTGGTCAGATGCTTTCATATCTAACTCAGAAGCTAGCACTAGCAGATAACTACTCTCAAAAGATAATTTAGGTTTCTCCATCAGCGTCTCATTGTGGAAACAAACTACTCTTAAGAGAGATCACTTACTGAAGCCAGGGAGGATCATAGTGGAAGGATAAGGACACCAACCCTCCCACAAAAATTTCCACCATAAATTTATCCTGTCTAAAAGAAATGCAGGGTTGGAACAAAGACTGAAGGAAAGGCCAACCAATATCCAGCCCAACTTGAAAGCTATTCCATGAGCAAGCACCAATACCTGACATTATTAATGACAGATACTCTGTTTTGCCTGCAGACAGGAGCATAGAATTACTTTCTCTGAGAGGTTTTACCCAGCAGCAGACTGAAATAGAAGCAGATACTCACAGCCAAACAGTAGACAGAGGTTAGGGATACTTATGGAGGAAGTTGTGATAAGGATTAAAGGTTCAGAAGTAGATGGGAACCCATTGGAAAACCAACACAGTCAACAAACGATGCCTGGGAGCTCTCAGAATGCGAGCCACCAAGCAAAAAACATAAAAGGTCTGGAACAAGCCTTCCACCCCCACCCCCAGCATGTATTTAACAGACAAACATCTCAGTCTTCACAGCTGCCCTGTCTGGCCTCAGTGAGAAAGAATGTGCCTAATCTGGGAAAGACCTGTTGTGCCAGGGTAAGGGGATACCCAGGGTTGATTATACCCTCACAGAGGAGAAGGGGAGGAGGGAGGGAGTTTGCGATGGAGGGACCTGGAGGAGAAGCAGCATTTGGGACATAAATAAATAAATCAGTAAATTAATTATAAATACAAGAAAACAGATTTAGATACATGCCTAGCACTGGACGGCCAACAAAAAACTAACTCATCTGCATTATTGTAGGTCCTGTGTCTCATTATGTTGGATCAGGGCTCTTTTATTTTTTCAATGTTATCAAATATATTATATATAGATATATACTCATATATATGAGATATATGATATATAGAGACATGATATATATCATGAATATATACTTATACATATATGCCCCTATGCATATATACATGATATAACATATATATGCATATATACATATACATATGTATATATATATATACCTGATATAGGTATGCACACACACATACACACACACACACACACACACACACACACACATATATGTACACACACACAGTTTTTATCATACAGGTCCTTGACATATATTTTATTGCTTCTAGTTTAAAGTTCTATGAAATTCCTTAGTATATAAGTGAGTGGTCTAAGCGTCTATATCTGCTTCATGTGCATTTTCGTGGGCTCTTTTTCTCCTGTTTTGTTTGTCCTATTCTTCTTTGGGGTTCTGTTTTATCTTATTTTAATATATTTTTAACTTTCCTTATCATCCCTTAGAATCATGTTTATTTTCTGAGAGAAAAGATGGGGATGGTTCCACTTGGGAGTGAAGGTGGGGAGAAAGTTAGGTGAATAGAGAGAGGGGAAACCAAACTCCGGGTACTATATATGAGGGGGAAAAAACCTGTTGTCAATAAAAGGGAAAAAATAGACATAAAAAAGGTGAGCAAGTCTTGGGGAAGATAGGCCGTGCTCAGCAAATCTCAGCGGCCTCAGCTCTTGCCTCCAGCTTCATGCCTTCATCTCCTTCCCCTTGTTCGTGGGCTGTCACCTGTACGATAAATAAAATCCTGTTTTCTCCCAAGTGGCTTTTGGTAGATGTTTTATCACAGTAACAGGAAACCTAAATAGACTATGCAAACATCATTTTGTTTCCATATCATCATTAACTTTATCATTTATATAATATACATTGCCCAAGGAATTGAAGATGCTATCAATTATTTATATGTAACTATAATGGCCATTTATTACTTTCTTTTCCTGTTTGTTTTACTAGATGAGGAGCTCAAAATTTTCTCCTCAGCAGTATTTCTAGTTTAAATATATCCTAAATCTTACATATTTCAAATTATCCTATCATCAGAATCATTGATTACAAAAGTTTTCTAAATAAGATGTATGTATTTGCAATCATTTAAGCCCAGTTTTCTTAAACAAAATTATGCAAGCAATTCTCAATTCTTTGTACCTGTGTTCTAAAAACATGAATAAGTTTGCCATCAATATGGTTACTATATATAATTATTTATGAATATGTCTGGAATAATATGTACAAAACGATGTCCTCTTGAAATTTTTGATTCAAAAACTTCAGTATCAGTACTCCTGTAAAAGACAAATATCATTTAGTTATATTCATAGTACAAGAATGTCTAATATCCTGTAGCTTGTACATATTAATCATACATTAGACAAGGGAGTCTAAGAACTCTAAGAACTATCAGAGCAACAGCTCAGCTGGCACCTGATGTTTGGGCTGTTATGCTGCTGTTAGATGTTAGTCATAGCCGAGGCTATTCTGGGATTTCAAATACATGAGATTCAGCTAAAAAGTCTCAACATATTCTGTCTTCTAGATGAAAGTACTCCTCCAAAAATATGGAGAAAAAAAATGCTTCTATATGACCTGTATGAAGAAACCAAACCACTCCAAATAATGACAACATTGCAGGAATAGAATGAAATGTCTTTGGCTTAATTTGCTATTTTTGAAAGCTAGAAGAAATCCAACCCAGATCCAGTAAAGATAACTTGCCAGGACGTCAGTTCAAATAGAAAGTTTCGACGCATTGTAGTCCCCTATTCACACTCTTAAAAGGCTTTTTGGATAACAGTGAACTGCAGGGAGTGAGCTTCCTCACAGTTGGCAAGCACTGGTCTGAAAGAGCTCATGCTGTCTACATAGCAGCCCACTAGATTGCTGCTGCCAGTTTGGTCCAAGTTCTCCAGTCATTTAGCATTGATTTCCCTCCGAGCTCTGTCACACAGAAGCCAATCAGTAGTGATTGTAAAATTGTCTTAGCTCTAAACAGACACTGATCCTGAGTAAGTTCAATGCTCACTAAGTCTTTTCACTTTGAAAAAAAAAGTGGAAATGGGTCAAAAGAAACAGCAAAGCTTTCTCAGTGCATTGCGGTAAACAGCTCATAAAATTCTGAAATATTTGTGATTAGTTGAGTACTAGGTTATTGTCATAATCTGTAGGCATAGAACCACTTAGGAGCCTTTTGAAAACATCAGGGGGGGACTATAAAAACTTTCTTGTATATATTCTTAATATTGCTTATAGATTACGCCTAGCATTGATATTGTACTATGAATGAAAGCTGGTAACAAGAGGGATGGAGACTGTTGAGGCTTCATTTTGAAAAGAAAAAAAAAAAACTAAACTGTAAAACTCTGCTAAGAAGGCATTTAAAAGGAAATTAATAATTAATCATTTTAGTAAAAAGTTAGGTAAAATTCCCAGGTTCAGTGATATTCTAACTTTGGAATCATATCTATTTTAGAAGATACTTTACTAGACTAAATTTTTTATAATGTATGAATTGCTGCCAATACGAGCAGATAAACTATTTTATTTTTTGTAATGCCAACTCAAACTCTTAAGAATATTTCTGAAATTTTTACTGTGCAATCTGCCTTGTTGAAATGGCATTTGATGGTAATTCAGTGCTGCTGCTGATGGGATTCTAGCAGAGTACATTGCTCACCTCATCTTAGTTTTTTTTATGTGTACCTCTATCTCTGCCTTTCCTTCATTCTCTTATCACCCAGGTCTGGTTGCCCTCAAAGCTGTTCAGGTCACAGTACCATCTCACAATTCAGTGGCACAAAACAATTTCTTATGTCTTTTAGAATTCTATGAAAATTTTTACTTAATTTCATTTGTTTTTTAAAATTAATTTATATTTTACATACCATATTTTATTACCCTCCCCACCTCTGATCCACCTTCTGGCTATTTCACATCTCATACCTCCTCTCCAACCCACTGTCTCCACGTGGATGTCCCCCCCCGCTTCACCTGACCTCTAACCTACCTGGGGCCTCCAGTCTCTTGAGGGTTAGGTGCATCATCTCTGAATGAACACAGACCCCTGGCAGTCCTCTGCTATATGTGTGTTGGGAGTCTTGTATCAGCTGGTGTATGCTTCCTGTTAGTGGTTCAGTGTTTGAGATATTTTGGGAGTACTGATTAATTGAGACTGCTTATCTGGATATTAGCCCCCCTCCCCAAACAAAAATTACAGAATACCCAAGATATAGTCCATAGAACTCAAAAATGTCAACAACCTGAATTGCCCAAGTAAGGACACAGTAGTTCCTCTTGGGAGAGAGAAGAAAGCCATCACAAGTGGGGAGGGAGGGAGGGATCTGGGAGGGAATGTTGATAGGGGTGGGGTGGGGATGGCAGAGGGGAACCTGATCTAATATTCTGTGAAGGAAAAGGATTGAAGCCTTGAGGGCCAGCAGAAAGAATGGAAACTGGCAACCTTGGGAAATAGGAGGTTGGGACCTTCCAAAATGCACCAGAGATCTTAGAGGTGAGAGACTCTCAGGAATCAAAGGGAGGGACCTTGGATGCAATGCCAGAAAGTAGGGAAAGGGAACTTATAGAGCCCACCTCTAGCAATAAGACAAGACATCAAGTGAGGTATAGGGTTGCCATCCCATAGTCACAACTCTGACCCATAATTGTTCCTATCTGGAGGAATTACAGGGATGAAAATGGAGAGGAGCCAGAGGAAAAGAAGGTCTAGAGAAAAGCCCAAAGTGGGATCCAGCTCAAGGGGAGGTCCCAAGGTCTGACACTGTTACTGAGACTATGGAGTGGCATATTGTGACTGCCCTCCAAAAGATCCAACAAACAGCTGAAAGAGTCAGATGCACTCAACCAATGGACAGAAGCAACTGACCCCTGTTGCTGAATTAGGGAAGGCTTAAAGAAACTTAGTATTATTTGTTTGAAGAAAAATAGACATCGAGAATTCACATTTACTTTTTGCATGAATACTGTAAAAAATGAGACTTGTATCTAGAATGGTTCTAAAAACCTGTAATCTTGTCACTTGAGTCTAAGATTTAGAGGATTTTTAATCCACCAAAAAGGTTACTCTGGTAAGGGATCATATCCAAATACTTCTAAATTTGTATGATCCAGATGGAATAAAGAGACACTTTTAATCACAAGAGACAGAGTCAAGCAAATCACTGTGTTCAAGGCCTGTCTGATACGGAACAACTGTTCAGGTAAAGGAAAGCTTAAGTCTAGCTATAGTGGTATACACCTTTAATCCCAGCACTCTGGAAACAGGCATGTAGATCTTTATGTTCTAATCAGTCAGTTCAACAAAGAGAGAAGGGGGTGGAGAGAGGTAGTCCAGTTGAATGTAGGTAAGTTCAGTTCAGCTCAGAGTGAAGGTAATACGGTAATTTCTGGTCAGTCAGTTGGGAGTCAGTGCAGTGAGGGCAGCCAACTGGAGTTGACTTCATTCATGGAGTTCACACAATGGAGTACAAGTCAGCAGAGGCAGTTGAAGCCAGAGAACAAGGATTGAGAAGATTAGAACAAATTATAAGAGTCAGTTTGAGACCAAGAAGAGCGGTTGAGTAAGAGGATGAGAGAGAAGCCAGATTTAATCAATCAGCTTGGCAAAGAATTTGAAATGGAACAGCTTAATTGAATCAGGCAGCCAGAGTTCAGAAAGAACTAGAAAGGGTGAGGTTTTTGAACAGTAAGACTCTGACATAATAACAGCAGGTGAATAAAAGTTACTTTTGCAATCTAGTTGTGCATCATATTTTCTATATAACCAAACAAGATTTTCCTAATAATTATGATTTAAATGTATGAAATTTTATATAAGATATTGTATGCTGGTAGCATTTGTTTATTAGTCATTGTATTACACACTACAGGTGAAATCAATGCCAGTTTTTAATAAAGGCAACATTACACAGAAGTATAGGGATCAAAAGTTTGAATTCATCTTGAGTTTCATAGTAACTTTGAAGACAACCTTGGCTGTAAAACATAATCATTCTAGCTGTTGGTGATGGGGGTGAAGGTGGGGATTGGTAATTATACAAACACTGAACACTATGTTTTTACTTTAGAAAAATGATAACATTTTACCATTCTTTTTAACATAATACTATTTTAGAGGAGGTACATACACTTGGAGAATAATTGAATATGTATTATGAATATATACATTGTAAATGATATGAGACTACCTCACTTTATGTATTATGACATATATATGCATATATGACATATAAACATATGCATATATGTATATGCATATATATACATATATATATCAAGAAATGATGAGGCATACAGAAGATCTCTATATTTTATCTAGAAAAAATGAAAAAGCAGTTTGTTAAATATCAAGTAAATTGTAAGACAGAAGATGAAAGAACCACAAAGATTGCAAGAAAGACCTCAAGTCTTGTGATGATTAAGTTGTAAATGCAAATGACAAGATTCTTTAGAGGCATCCATACTGGACAAGAATAAACATAAATAATATTGAACCACTGAATTTTTTTTAAATCTGAAATCTACTCTGGCAGGCATTTAACATAGACACTTCTGTTATTTTTATGCACTTTGTGTATGGAAGTCTATGATTTTTCCTTATGCTTATTTAAATTAGAAGCTTATTAAACCCTTCTATTTTTTTGAAATAATGCCACGATATTCTTTTCTGTGTTAGAAATTATTTTTTTATTGTATATTTTATGTATTTACATTTCAAATGTTGTCCACTTCCCAGGTTTCTCTTCTGGACCACCTTCTCCTATCCCTCCTCCTCCTGATTCTGTGAGGGTGCTCCCTCACCTCCCTGCCCTGGCATTCCCCTGGGGCATTGAGCCTTCACAGGACCAAGGGCCTTCCTTCTCATTGATATCAGATAAGGCCATCCTCTGCTACATATACAGCTGGAGCCATGGGTCCCTCCATGTTTATTCTTTGGTTGGGGGTTAGTTCCTGGGAGCTATGGCAGGGTCTGGTTGGTTGATATTGTTGTTCCTCTTGGAGTTGCAAAACCCTTCAGCTCCTTCAGTCCTTTCTCTAACAATTCTATTTTTCTGCTCCCAACTCACAGTGACTGCCTAGTTTAGAAGTTTATTTAAATCTGTAATATATGGTACTGAGTTGTGAGTTAATTTCATTATGGTGTATCTACCTCTCTATCTGTCTTTTAAATATTACTTTAAATAGTACACATAAACACAAGCATTACACATGACAAGTAGCAGTCTATCTGACTGTCATTTAAATGCTACTTTAAATAGTACACATAAACAAAAACATTACAGACGACAAAACCCCAATCAGTATATGCTATTACATACTATTAGTGATAACTATTACAGTGACAAAGTACTTTTAAAGCATTTAGTTTTTATTTAGTTCATTTAGTTTTTATTTAGCAAATGCTTACCTAATTATATTTTAGGGACCAATTCCCTGATTTTTCTCTATTTTCACGGATCTTAGAGAGAAGATTCTAATACTTTTCTGGTGATTTTTACTTTTGTTTATACACTTATATATGATATAGAACCAAAGCATGATCAGAGATCACAGAAATCAAGAAAAATTTATATTAAGAGAGTCAGTATAGATATACTGTTTTATACAGTTTTTCAGTGTTAACATGTCTGATTCTTTTGCATATACTTTGGTTATAAAGCTGAAATAAATGAACTGGAAAAAACACGTGAAAATAAAAACTGAGGAGGAACATTTGGAGAAAAAGATGCTGTAAAATCATTCCTGTCTCTCTGCTTCCATACTCAGTCAATAAAATCTCTTCCAAGAAGCACAATATTCTTTCTCCAAGAGGTGAACACACATGGAAAATGCATTGAAAATCTGAAGGAGACCATTAGTAAAGAACAAAAACAAAAAGGAAAAATGACTGTAAACAAGAAGACAAAACATAAACAACAACAACAGTAAAACACAGGCTTTGTGGGTCATATGCTTACAAGGTAAATTTGCACACTAAAACAGTGCCTAAGAATGGCCACAGTGCCTGTACCATTCACTGAGCTACAAAGAGTTTATTTCCCTTTCCTTTATCTCGGTTTTACCAACATTACTACACATTCATTGTTTGAGTTGTTCAAGACAGAGTTGTGGACAGAAGTGTTCTATTACACCTCATTTATACAGCATGAGCATAGTACTTTAATGCCTAACTTACAAATATAAGAAAATGAAGTGAATGGAAATGATTTAATTATATTTTAATTATATTAAAAGAGATCTTTTTTACTTATACAGATTTTCATACTCTGTCAGGTTAGCAATATTTTGAAGGTTATAAAGAGATATGTGTACATACAAATTTATATAATATGCACCCACACACACACACACACACACACACACACACACACACACACACACATATATATATATATATATGCACTCTTGTGTACATGGCAATTTTACCAGCATAAATGGATATATAAATAAATAAGCTCTGGTGACTGTCATAATCAAAGATGGTAGAATTTTCATAAGAAATGTCTGACTAGTGATGATTGTAACTATTCATGTGTCATTACGCCTTCTGTTTCAGTTTTCTCCAAACATCAGCTCCTTACTTCTTCTTCAGTGTTAATTTAACATAATTGATTGATACTGGTTACAAGAAACTATTAGAAACTGGGAATATTGACTTTTTTTTCTAACTATTAGAAACTGGGAATATTGACAGTTTTTTAAAGAAAGAACAGAGGAGAGATAAGTATTTGTCAATGAATATGCTCACTTGAAAAAAAAATGACCAAGTTTGGATCTTGGAGCTAAATAAAAGCTTCAGATTAAATTGACACTATCAATTAATATATTTGTTTTATCTTTTTGGGAATAATAATATTAAAGAAGATAATCTTTGCAATTTAGCAAGAAATTATTTGATCAGAAAATAAAAATTCAAAGATAAAGAAAATTAAAATATGCAAAGTAATATTTTAAACAATTTCAGAAATCTGTATATTTTAACCAAACATTTCTAAATACCTCATGCCTAGATTTCGTATTGCACACTGTATATTTGATATATATCTTTAAACATAAAGGGTCTTATAGAATCATTTTACTGATAAGGAACAGATACAAAGCATGAAAACCACATTGGGAAGGGGTTTATACAGCATAGCCTTCTATTCTCATTCTGCAACATGTTAGGATGATATAATTACTATCTTGACATTCTTTGCATATCACACAAGTTTTACTTTTGTGAATATATTCACTAAAGTTACTTATTGTTCTGATAATAAATAATGAATGTCAGATGATTATCAAATATAATGAATCAATTCTTAAACATACAATTAAAATGTGTATGCGAATTTTTAAATAAAATGTTTACCATAATCTTGTAAAATGACAACTTCTAAGTGTTTTTGAGTGCATTTATATATTTCAGAATAGCTGTTATAAAATATATATTTGATGGTCAAATTGTAAAATTTAAAGTTGAACACCATTTCTTCACAATGGTTATTGTAGCTGTAAAAAAGTCCACTGAAATCTATAGTCTTTTGGTATAGGTATTTACCAGCATGATATTTTTATTTACAAGTTCTTTATAATAAAGATTTTGTAGAAGTACAATATAAAAAGAAGATAATAACTGTTCTAAAGCATTGACATTGGCTTATATTAATTTCTATGAAAATATACAGAAAGCATCACATAATTAAAGATACTTAAAGTACTGGATGTGGCTTTAGTTACATTCACTAACAGCCATTTACATGTTTGCAATATCCCCCGAAAAGCAAACATTGTGTTTTTGTTACTTAACATCTAATTCATGTTACCAAGTCTTTATTTTAGCAAGATGCTATGTAGCTAAAATCTATAAAACACACACTCAGCAGTCGAGAAGGCTATTACAAAAATTATGTACATAAATCACTTAACTGCCTCTGTTTTTTCAATTATTATAATTATCCTAACACTCAAACTACATTTTCCTTCTTTTTTTTTTTTTATGTTTCATGTGTCTAAAGACCTTACCATAGTTTGCATCATAGAAGAATTACCATTTAAAGTGTTATTCTAATAATTCTTTCAGAGAGCTTTCTGAAAGAATTTCAATAGCATATGAACCTTCTGCATGTAGGGAAAGGCAAGCAAGTTGGAATGATGTAGGGATACCGTAAAAGCACAGTTAATATCACCTTTAATACACATAGCTATAAGTTATGAGTGCAATCTCACACTGCCATGCCAGGGTTATACATTGGCCTATATGGTTCAAAGAATCACACAAACACAAACATTAACATTAAGTAAGGAAATAAATTAAATTCAGTAGTACTGAGAACTGAGAGTGTTAGGCAATTTTGCATTCATGAGCAAGCCTGGTTTTCCCAGCACCATCCGTCAGCAGTACCTGTAACTGTGGCATGTTGATGAAGGTTGTCTGGATGTGATTGGTTGCTTTCATTTTTTAGGTGTTAGAAACAGTCCAAGAAACAAAATAATATATCAAACGATGCAAGGGAGAATGAATTCAGGAATTTTATGCATGGTACTTTGACTGATGAGGATAAACCAAGTAGAAAACAAAATTATCCGAGGTAAAATTTAGGCAGCTAATAAAAAAAGAAGCAATTTTCAAATACAGGATGAGATTCTGAAACATAAAATAATATAAACATGTGGGCATATTAGGTGAACATTATTTTTATAGCTTGCATCCTAAGATGGGATATTATTTAACATAGTTTATTGTCTTATGCCTTCCATGTGTATATATTTAATAAATAGAAAATGAAGGTAAAGAGTGTGTAAAATAGCATAGCTTTTTAATATTTACATATGTACAATTTTTCTGGTTTCAACTAAATTTCAAATTCTGATCCTTGATAGAAAACAAAGAAGTGACATGATTAATTTAATATCTATTTTCAAAATATCTTTGTAAAATAAAGTTCATAATTTTAGAAATGTTCATGAAGTTGTAACAATGTCTTATCAATTTCTTTGTATGTTGATAATACAAGCAAGTATCCTCAAGTGTCATAGGAGTTTTATACATTCTGAGATTAATAGCAAAGAACCAATGGTTATTCCATATTCACTCAGGTTACATGAACACAACAACTTAAAAGGGAAGAGGACTTCTTTTTGGGCCAATTTTGTGACAAAATATAAAATAAAATAAAATAATCTTGTATTTACACAAAAGAATCACTGTTTTGTTTTTGTATGTTCAAACAAATAGAATTCTATGGACTGAAAAATGCACAGATCTTATTTATTTCTCAAGAAAAAGGAATTCAAAGTACTATTTATCATACAACTTAATGGTGTGTGGTGGCTTGAACAAGATTGTTCCTCCTTGGCTTGTATATGGTAGTGATTAGTCCCAGGGAATGACACTATTTGAGAAAGATTAGAAAGATAAGAGGTGTGGTTTGGTGCCCCAACCTGCGGGGCGTTCAGCAGGGACATAGGGCTGGGGAGAGACTGAGGCAGGATAAGAGACATGAAGAAAGAGAGCAAGACAGGTGTCTGATCAGTCTCTGAAAACTTTACTTCAGGGATGGTAATGTAAGCATAAACAAGATGAAGCTTCAAGGAGAGGGGAAGAGACCCGGGGGCTTTCAAAAAGCCAGGTGGCTATCTTCAGTCTCTGGAACCAGCTGTCACAGTGTCCTCCACACCCACAAATATTCTTACTGTTAGACTACACATGTTCTCTCAGGGCTGTATGTGTAAGCTAATAAATTTCTACAAGGCCATGGTTAAGGCCATGGCTTCGGCATCTACTTCCTCTTTTTTATTTTTAAATATGATGTCGTAAGGAACCGAAGTGATCAATAGTTGTCTCATCCTTGGATGAGTGGGCATTGACCAGCAGGTTGAGTATTGACTTGATTCCTCGCATGCGTCAGATTACTATTACATCCCACAGTCTTGGTATCTTTTGGGGAGGGGAGACAGAGCCATAGAAAATCCTTGGGATAATGTTAATGAACAGGTACCAACCTCCTTGCAAACCAGGTTGGTCTCACAGGGAATTCAGAGATAGGTCTGAGTGGGACCTTCCCCTGTGGTGCTCAGCCTCGCATCCCACACTTGTGCCTATACTGGATTCATTTTTTCTAGAACCAGTATGCACAGGTCTGATTCTTATGCAGCTCCTAAAGGAAAATTATCAACCTCAGGCTCTGCAAGGCATCTATCAGCCTAATCAATCCTATGATAATGAATTTGCAAGGGTCTTGATGGCATGGAGTCAATCTGCTGTTTTATAAAATCAATAATTTTGTTAAAAATGAAAGGCCCCAATGTTACTACTAATAAAATGCTTTTTAAAGGTCTGAGGAGGGGTATCAAGAGGGTGAACATGGAGGACTTCTACCAATTATCAGCAGCGGCTGAAAACTATTTTCTCTGGAGCTCCAAATTAAGTTTGTGTAAGTGTTGGGCCTGAGTCTCCACTAAGCCAGACTCATTTACATAAAACCAGCATTCTTCTTTCAGAAATAAACAGGTGCCACTCTCCTCAGCGGCCAGCAAATCAAGTGCTTGTTGATTCTGTAAGGCAACTTTACCACAATTCTAGGCATTCTCTTAAGGTTGGATGTAAAAAGGGGTGGGTCAGGGACATAGGTCCAATACAGCCTCTCTATCATCATTGTCAGGGCACTCAGCAAGCTCACAGGTCAGCATGACACACCAATCATTCTGGCAGCTTGCAAGCTCTTGTAGTGTTCTGTGGGAAAAACACAAGCATGCCCTCTTCCCCATATTAAACCTCTGATCAGGATCATGCCATATTCAATAAGTAGATCCTTCCATTTCATCTAGACATGAGTTTGCCTAGTTGTAGGATGCTATGGACACTCAGCAAAGAGTTCCTTGGCATCCAAATTTTAAAATTTTAAAAATTAAAAAGTGTGATTTAAATAGTGTGCATGGGGATATAATTCCCCCTTTTTTGTTTTTTAAAAGTCAATTTTTCAGAGTGCCATACACACGTTTAACAATTCACTGTCCCTGATAATTATAAGGAATCCTAGTAATATGGGTAACATTAAATTGTTGACAAACATCTCAAATGTTTGACTGTAATATTCAGTTTTATTATCTATTTTAATCTGATTAGGAACACCAAGCATAGAAAACTAATGTAGGCAATGCCATTTTTAGTTGCTATTCTTGTTAAGGCAATTGCAACTAGAAAGTCTGAAAAGGTATCAAAAGTCACATGTACATATTTTATTTTTATTATTTTTTTAAATCAGAAATATAAGCATTCATTTGCAATAATTGATTAAGTATAGGCCCTCAAGAATTAACCCCATTATGTGATACAGGTAGAAACTGAGGACATTGAGAATAAGTCTTTACAATTTAACATGCACATTCTCTAAAATTACCAAATTATTATTTCAAGACATTATTATTTTGATGATGTAAAGAATGAGATTATATGGCCAATTGTTGTTGTGTAAGGCCTATAATATGCCAGGGATACAAATCTGCTGTGGCATTGCCTTAAGGGGTCTTGTCCAGGCAGTCTAGGATGAGTTCTTAAATGTCCACAGACAGTCCTTTAAAGGAACAGTACTTTCTTTTAACTTAAGTTATGAATGTATACACAATTGCAAAATTTGAGAATTAACAATATCTAAAAAGGAACAATTTTAAACAATCATAAACCCATATATATATGCTATATATTTGTGTATACATATATATATATGTATATATATGTGTATATATATAGGCTATAGGCTATCAGTATACAAATTAAAAGTTTGATTTTAGCACTTTTAAAACAGTGCCTACAGCATGTAGTTCAAGTATTTATGCTGAAGTAGAGGGAAACACACAAGAATAAACATGTGATCCAATCACATATACTTTTCTCCCATAGAGGTACTGTAGATGTATTCTTTATGGGATGCATACATAAATTTACAAGACATATATTATCAATTTTACCTAAAAAATTTGCTATGTAATAGGCCAAATATCAATCAATATTCTGCATTAACCAATTTAATTGCTATTTGAAACAAGGAATGGATGTCTCATCAGTTTTTAAAGACATTCTTTCCAAAATATTTTCATGATATCATACAATTCTTTATTAACACCACAATAGCTTCATAATAGGATGTTAAAACTTTACTTGGAGATGAAGAAAGATGAATCCACATTAATGTTCTTTTTTGCCAAAGAATTGCAGTGGGCACATTGGATAATAGTAACTAAGATTTGATTGCAATTGATTACAATTGATAACAGCTGATTACAGAAGCTTCATCTACTTTCTACAAAAGCTTTTTGTCTCTCACCAGCTAATTTGCGTTGCCCTTCATAACATCTAACAAAGGCTTATGTCATCTCCTGGTGAGTTTAGGGTGAGGTCTTAACCAATAAACATCTCTTGGAAGCTTTGGAAAATAGCTTGAAGTAAGCAAATCATCTTTTCTTTCTTGAATTTTCTGTACCACAATCCTTTCTAGAATATAACTGAGGCCACAAATATTGAAAAAGATATTGCCTATGAAACTTTTCTGGAACAACAACTACTCCAAACTTTTTAAGCCTTGTGGTGTAAGATCAAAGGTAATAAATTTTTTTTTTAGAGGGATTAGATATTAAACATACACTGAAAAATTCAAAGTCCTGTCCAGGCTCAAAGATTTTATCTTCTACAGTTTGGGTGGAAGGAGAGGAAAAAGAGAGAAAGAGAAAAGCAAGAAAATGAATACAGTAATGTGCGCAAATATAAAATCATATATATTTAGTGGCTTAGAATAAATACAAATTGACCAGGGAGAATATTCAGCAGGTAGGAAATCTGTCTCCTAAGCTTGAAAAAAAAGATCCTGCCATGGATCTTTATGATCTGATACATATATGCAACATACATTTATGAAATAAATAAATGTAAAATATAAACATTGAAACATAAGTATAAACACTGTGGTCAGATGGTTAGCTTCAGATCAATCGTGTTGTACATATATTATATCCCAAACTCTGACCTAAAGTTTCTAGTCTCCAAGCTGCAAAAAATGTTTCAGTAGGACTCATGTAGAAAAGCAGCTACATGCATAGGACTAGTCACATGAATCTGTTCTGACACCCAGACTGAAACATTCCTTTATGATACCCAATGTTGGTCATAGCAACAAAAGCAGTATCCTAAACTTTTAAGAAGCAAATTTCCTCCATTCCTGAGACAGGCAAGTCAGAACTGGTTAATACTAATAACCAGTCTGTTGGGAGATTAAGTCACTTTTGTCTGTCCCTGATATACTTGGTTTTAGAGTATATTTAGAAATGTAGATCAGCTAAGGGAACTGACAACTTGGAATAATTATCTTCTTGCTTAAAATTCATGAACAATAGTGAAAAATAACTAGCATAGCACATATTAATGTCATTATATACACAATCTTTAATAATTGTGTTAACCAGTGATGAATACATTAAATAAGCATTAATAATTTCTTCCCTACATGCTGACTATTCATATGTAAAACCTGTTAAAACTGACTGTTGATTTTCAACAGTGAAACCTGAGGTTGTGGCACTGACTGAGAATCTTTCACTGAAGGATGAACAACATAGTATAGATGGTAGATGGAATCTCCATAGAATCACTTGGAGTAGTTTGGAAAAGAACACAAGATGAAGTCTGACTGTGGTCATCAAAACATCAGAGGACTAATTTCCCCAAATCCTGGGGAAGTAGGAGTGTGAATCATTATTACAAGTAGTTATTGTTAGAAGTTAATAGTTATTCATTAAGTATAAGTAGAATCCGATTTAGAATTTACAAAATATAGCTACCAAATAAGTCACAAATTTTATACCATATCTCACAGCCTACAACTGATAATCACAAGAATTACTTTCTATTTCTGAGCTAGCAATGTTCATAGACTTGCCAGAATATGCCTGCACTTATTGAGAGCTTTCCTGGTGTTTTAATCCTCAGTCACTTAAAGGATTTATCTAAAAAAGTAATTTTGATAAAAATCCCTTTTTTCACGGTGAAGAATAAGGCCATTTTCTGACAGTGAACTTCTGGTCCAGATTCAAGTTTGTGCAGACACAATTTTGATTCCAGCTACTGTTCGTACAGAGGCCTCATCTCTATTCCATGTGAAGGGACATCTTATCTACTCAGATTTTGTGATTATCACAAAAAGGCTGTGATTCAGACACAGAAGAGCAGAAGAAGATTAATTCCATGTGTTTTATTGTTGATGTCTGTTGGTGCTCATTTCTTGGAATTACACTAACAATAGGAAGACAAGATAGCATCACTTCGTCAGAGATGACCAACCTGTCTTCCTGGTAAAAGAAGTAGTGAGCTAACTCAAATATCAGACAGTTAAAATTAGTCCAGTTTCCATAAAAGCCAGTGTGGGAGTTTCTGGGGGAAAAAAAGGTTTAAAGAAACTTCACTTCTTAAAAATGTAAGGTTTGCATCCTCATAGGAAGAACAACAATATCAATCAACCAGATTCCCCAAAGCTCCCAGGGACTGAACTACCAACCAGAGTACATAGGGGTTACCCATGGGTATAGCTGGATATGTAGCAGAGGATTGCCTTATCTGGAATCACTGGGAGGGGAGGCCTTGATGACCTAGAATAGGGAAACGCTAGGCCACTGAGGAAGGACTAGGTAGGTGGGTGTGGGAGCACCCTCATAGAGGCAGGGGAGGTGGGAAGGGATAGGGAGCTTGTGGATGGGAAACTTTAAATGGGGACAACATTTGAAATGTAGTAAAATAACCAATAAAAGAAGATAGGGTTTATTATACTTACTTTTAATTTATCCTATTAATTCATTTAAAACAATATCTATAATAATAATAATGAGAATTATCATTATATTATATTTGAATGACAATTTAAAATAAATTACTTTTAGGTATAAATAAAATAAAAATGTTTTATGAGCAGCATAAATAGAATTGTGTTGAGAATAGAGCAGATGTGGGGGAAATTCAGTAAAGGGACTGATTATGTTCAAAATACATTATATTAAATCTGGTAGGGGCCTTTACTGACATGAAGTTCCCTCTTTCAAAATGATTATAGCTAATGACAAGCTGACCAAAATGATGGAGCATATTCTTTCCTACCTGTGCCCTAAGAAGTTCAGGGAGCCCTGCAGACAGAGATGTAGCTGTTCCAGGTTGGCCTTTGTATTTCACCTTGAATGAAATTATTTTCCTGAGAAACAGTCTCTAGTACATAACAGGTCATCTAGTTCACACTTTACTGAAGCCTTGCTCAGAAATGACTGGTGTTACATTCATTTTCAAGTTAATTATAAAACATATCATGTGTAGAAAATATCTAATGAATACAGTCTCACTTATATGGTTAAAAAATGATGCTGTTTAATTGCTCATTGGAGCATCAATTAACTCAATCAATATTTTTGATGTACCAAATCCATTTAGATGTTACAGGTTAACAGCCACTCAATAGCAGAAACCATGAGAAAAACTGAAGTTGTAGTTAAAATGATAGACTTTATAGTCAATGAGCTTGTTTAAAAATCAAACATAAATTTAAATTGGTGTCTACTCTTACTTTGTAATGGTATAGCCAGCACCTTAATATTTGTTTGAGCTCTTATGGAGATATTTTACATTTCCAGATTTGAAAGAGTGACACATCCTTCAAATGGTATGCCATGAATAGAATATTAAACAAAAATTTGAACCTTACATACATTGCCCTTTTTAGTGAGTACAGCCAGCTCTCACATGGATGTCTTAATATTTTAAGTAATTTAGTACATAGTTTGAAAGGTGGAATTAATGCAAAAATGCATATTGATATTTTTAAAAGATTTTGTTTATTTATTTGATATATATGATGAGTAACTGTCTTCAGACATACCAGAAGAGGGTATCAGATTCCATTACAGATGGTTGTGAGCCACCATGTGGTTAGTGGGGATTGAACTCAGGACCTCTGCAAGAGCAGTCGGTGTTCTTAACCTCTGAGCCATCTCCCCAGCCCCACATGTTGATATTTTATGTAACTTAATTCTCATTGTTGAATTTTTGATGGGCATTTTTTAAGATCCTAGATAAATCTGTAGTCAATATTTTGATTGTGTGCTTTATTTTTATATTTCCATTTTATGTCTTTTATCTTTTATTGTAGTTTTAGATTTATCACTTTTATCATACACTGTCTTTTGAGATTTTTAAATTCCATTTAAAATTTATCGAGCAACAAGTCTGAACACATAGCATAGTTTTGAGGTAATCACCCAATTATTGTTTTCTAAAATATTTCTTTGACTTCAAATTTGTCACTGACTTTTGAATATCTACTATCAGAAAACAGTCACATCACAATTTCTTTTTGTTAAAAGTATAAAGTTTACTAGAAAATAACACTAGAACCTATACATTTGCTTATCATTTTAACTCTGATGAAATTTACAAACACATAACTAAGAATTCATTATTTACACATATATTTACAAAATATTGTTATAAATATTTAACTATCATTCATGTATAGTGACATGAAATTAACTGAGTATACAGATTTAGATATACTTTGCAGATCCAGCTTATTGTAATACACACACACACTTATACAATTACACAATTTCAGTATTTAAATGTTGAAAGGAGAAATAATCATCATAATTTGTTTAGATACTTCAAAATATTTGAATATAGTAGAAGATTCAAGAAAACTCTTCATGTGTTTCTGTTTTAAATTTATTCTTAAACATTTGTTTTAATTATATGGGTTTGAAAGTTTTGTTTTGCATGTATGTGTAATGTATGCCTAATGCTTTTGTGTACTATGTAAACATTATCTATAGGCTTCCAAAGAAACCCTAGATTTCCACTTCAGTTTTTCTTGTGTTATATAAATGCTAACTTCCCTGCCCCCATATCTTGTTTCAATCAGGACACAGCATTGTAATGCTTAGGTGAAAAATCTGCTGTCTCAATTTGTGTAAACAATACTTACCATTTATTCTCAGTCTTGCCAATAAATGCTGATCACCCAATGGCTGGGCAGAAGAAAGAATAAGGCAGAAAGAAAGCAAGACTTCAGAGAGACAGACAGAGAGAGAGAGAGAGAGAGAGAGAGAGAGAGAGAGAGAGAGAGAGAGAGAGAGAGAGAGAGAGAGAGAGAGAGAGAGAGAGAGAGAGACAGAGAGACAGAGAGACAGAGAGACAGAGAGACAGAGAGGGGGAGAGGGGGAGAGAGGGAGAGAGAGACAGAAAGAGAGGAGAGGTGGGAATTGTAGCCCCCAAAAGAGGGTCTGAGATGATACTATAAAAAGACACATCTGAAGCAGATAAAGTTAGAACAATATAAACTGCAAATTTCCTTGTACTGGGGTTGCAGTAGCCAAATTAGCATAGGGAGCTATGGTAGGTCAGTTAACTTCCTAGGTATTGAGTTGCAGCTTGAAATGAATCCTGCTTTCTCTATGTGGTTATTGGAGACTGGCAAAGGTATAGACATATATCAGCCAGTGTGATCCACTGATTATATTTAAATTAAAATAAACTATTTACAGTGCACCGTTTACAGTGGCCATGAGAGTGCATCAGTTCCCGAGAAGTTGAGTTATAGGTGGATGCTTGTCACCATATGGGTGCTGGAAATTGAATGTGGATTCTCTTCAAGAACAGCCATTGCTCCAAACTGGGCAACTATCTCTCAAGCCCAGTAATTTACTTTCTAAGCAGTTCCTGAATTATCTGATCATCTTTACTGGCCACATTTGTCACTAAAATCTGAGTTTTATCTACCAATTTAATGTTGTTTTACAGTTTCCATAATGTCATTCATGTAATATCTTGGTAAATATACTGCCAAGAAAACATTTTATTTCTTAGTAAGGGAAAGTTTTCTTTAGAGAATGAGACACAGATCTCAATGAAGTGTCAAGTTTTGTTTTTCTTTTTCCATTTAATTGGAAATAGACTCTTTTCCTAAATAATATATCCTGAGCGTGAGATCCTCTCCTATTCCTATTTCCCCCCTTATCAACTTCTATCCAGATCCATCTGTTTCCTTCTCTTACTAGGAAGCAAGCAGGCTTCTAAGGGATAATAATAAAATGAATTAAATATAGTAAGATAAAAGGAAACAAAACATATGGGTGTTGAACAAAACAAACAAATAGAAGAAAAAGAATATAAGAGACAGACAGGAAACAGACCAACTTGGTCATACATTCAGGCATCCCATAACATTAACCTGTAAGGTATAATATATGCACAAATGACCTGTGAGATAGAAAAAGAGAATGAAAATATGTATAAAAATGAAAAAAATCAATGTAACATTTAAAAGAGGAATAAAAGAAAAGTGCTGAAATGGCATTATGGATCTACAAAGGTGCTATTAATTTCACTTTCTATTGACCATCTACTGGTGGGAATGAGATGCTTAGCGGGAGTTTGTCTTTTAGTTAAAACTCCTTTGGAGAAAACTAAATTTTCATTTGCAAGAAGTTTTCAACTGGAGACAACTTCTGGGTTAGTGGTGGGACCATATGTATAATTCTTGTTTCAGCACTAAGAGAACATGTGGTGCAGACCGTACAGACACTATGAATCCTCTGTCTGTCACTGAACTCTCATATATACAACTATTATATTGATTTAGTGATGTTTGTTTCTTTGGTGTCCTCTTTTCTCTCTGTTTCTTATATTCTTACTCTCTCCTCTTCTGAAATATTTCCTGATCTCTGAGGAGAGGGAATTGATGGAGATATCCCTTTTAGAGCTAAGTGTTTAAAGGTTTCTCACTTTTGAAATGATGTTTCACTGTGGGTATCTCTATTTCCATTTGTTGCAGGATGAAGCAGGTCTTTTATTTTTTCTCATCTGCTTAAGCAGCAACCTTCTCTGTTGATGGCTGCATGGCACTGATCTATGAGTTTAGCAAAATAACATCACCAGTTAGTTTGCTGTTCCTTTTGCTTTCAAGAACATTAATATTTGGTTTTACTCTAATTTCCTAGACTACATTGTCTCTATTATTTGGTCACCCAAACAATGTCAGGTATTGATTCTTTCTCATAGAGTGAACCTTCAGTCAAATAAGATATTGTTTGGTTATTCCCACAAACTTTGTGCCATGAGTGTACTAACATATCTTACAGGTAGTACACCATTGCAGATCAAAGGGTTTGTGGCTTGGTTTCTGTTTCTCCATTTGGTAGCATGCAGAGTACCTTCTTATACCAAATAAGCTGGAACATAGGGATGAAGGCTCTATGGATGTACCAGCTGAACTCCTTCTTTAACGAGTTTTGCCGGTTTCATCTTCAGGAAAGGGGCCTTGGTGTCAGTTTGTGGAGAACAACCTGTATCTCAGCAACAATTTATGCATAGAGGTTCCCATGAGGGTACTTTCACCTACAAGTGAATTAGATGTCACTCATTCCCAGTACTGGAAGCTTCACTTAGTTACAAGAAATGTCAAGTTGGGCCTTTACCTCTTATTATTTGGCAATTTCATTTCAATCCACTCCATACATTTGTACATATCTTGAAGCTGAGAAGTGACCCCCATTGAAAGAACAGCAGTCTCAACCAACCTGGACCTCTGAGGTATCTCAGACACTGAGCCACCAACCAGACAGCATACACCAGCTGATATGAGGCACCTAACACATATATAACAGATGACTACCAGGGCTGGACTCAGTCAGAGAAGATGCACCTAACCCTCCAGAGACTTGAGGCCACAGGAAGTGGTGGGGTCTGGTAGGGTGGGGTTCAGGAGATGGGGACATCCTCTTGGAGATGGGAAAGGAGGTATGGGATGAGGAAAAGTCAGAGGACAGACCCTGAGGGGGATAAATCTTCATCTTAAAAAAATTAAAGAATAAAAAATAAAAATAACAATATAAAAGGAAAATTATTAAAACAAAAAGAAAGCTCCTAATACATTAGGTTTCCTCAAATGTCTTTTAATTTTGGTCGTTTTTCCCCATATTTTGATTTAGGAGCACAAAAGTGTTACAGTTTAATGAGTAAATTGGGATTTTATTCTGAAGAGTTCTCTCCCTGTTTCGACTTTGTCTTAATCAAGCCTACATAGATTTTATGCATATACATCCAGAAGATAATGTATTTTTTTGTGGTCTTCCACAAATATAATCTCTTATACTTCTTTTGTTCCATCTTTCTCAATTATTGAATCTTGAGGAAAGATCTGTTATATATGCATATATACATGTATATATTCCTTTTAGAGCTGCACTATCCCTCTTAGATACTGGAGACTAATAAAAAGCCAGAGCCAGGTATGACATTTCTTTTGAAGTCATTTCCATACAGAGATTCCATAAAGCCACAGACATTGTACAATATTAGAATTACCATTGGTCTCACTGCAGAAATTGACAATAGGTAAGA
Organism: Mastomys coucha; assembly: GCF_008632895.1. Taxonomy (NCBI): domain Eukaryota; kingdom Metazoa; phylum Chordata; class Mammalia; order Rodentia; family Muridae; genus Mastomys; species Mastomys coucha. The sequence goes on from NW_022196914.1 coordinate 12,638,017, forward strand.
TGCTTTTGCTAATGATGCTATATGATTGAGTTGTAGAAAATAGAAAGAGTATGATCAGCAGTCTACCCATCTATGAACTACATTAATTGATGGCCTAAAAAAATGTCCACTGATGCAGTGGTGCAAGAACATCATGTCAATGATAAATCACTTTCTGATAAGATTTAAGTTGATCTGCAGTAAGAAACTCATTTGCTTTCACTGTGATGCTAAGAACTTATAGCAAGACAGGGCATAGGTTCCTTTATTATGCTATCATAAAATCAGGAAGTATTTTAAACCTCAAAATATGAAAGATTGACATAAATAGCAGCTTTAAACATAAAGAACATCAGAAAATAAACAAAGCTAAATAATATGCACTGATTTTTTTTCTATTTTGAAAATTATTAATGTCCCCAGAAATTTGAGTCTCCAATATATACCTTTGTATTTGATACAGGAATTTATATCAACCAATAGAAAAAGATGATATTTGTAGATTTGTGGTACTTACAAAGGATTATATATATAAGCAGATCCTTATATAATTTGAATATATACTATTTCTATAAATGCCAACATAACATCTTTATGTAGTTTTAGGAAGTTTTTCAATAAAATGTTCAATTTTCTCATACAAAGTCTCAATTATGTTTAATATAAAAATACAACCAATAGTACTTACATTATTAATAGCCATTTCTGATACCTTTTTTTTTTTTTTTTTTGGTTTTTCGAGACAGGGTTTCTCTGTGTAGCCCTGGCTGTCCTGGAATTCACTCTGTAGACCAGGCTGGCCTTGAACTCAGAAATCCACCTGCCTCTGACTCCCAATTGCTGGGATTAAAGGCGTGCGCCACCACCGCATGGCCTGATAACTGTTAATTACGTCCTTATAGTTCATTTTAAATTTTATGTGTGTGTGAATCTGTGTTTATGTGTGTGTATTTAGATACATAGTTTAGATATATTTCCTCATTTATGATTATTTCTATGCTTACCGATTACACTGAAAAAAACTTCATTGAAATTTTTAAATTTAATTTTCATAATTGGAGAAGAACATTTATTTTGCTCATATAGACAGTCATGGTCAATTTAACCAGTAATCATGAACATATTTTAATAAAATTTAAGTTTTATTTTTATATTCAGTTTTCTATTGTTTCAGAGCAGAAAAAAAATCTCTTAAATCTCAATGGTATCTTAAGACTTTAGGTTATAATTCACCACAGGTCTTCTTTATAATGTAAAACAGTAAAAATATATGTTCGTTCAGAACATATTTTTTTGCATTTTTATTAGATATTTTACATGTCATATGATTTGTCCTTTCCCAGTTTCCCCTCCA
>NW_022196914.1:12639788-12658767 GCF_008632895.1 Mastomys coucha
AGTGCGCTTCCTTCAGTATCTCCTCCATAATTAGTCTCTGTAACTCCTTCCATGGGTATTTTGTTCCCCCTTTTAAGAAGGAATAAAGTGTCCACATTTTGGTCTTTCTTCTTTTTGAGTTCAGAATGTGTTTTTAAGTCACCTTCTTCCACAAACTGTTTTGCTTTTCTATGTTTATGGTGATTGTATTTACATACATGTGCTAGAAGATTTTATAAGTTTCTCCAGAACCACTCCAGGAACCGTTCGTTCCTCAGCAAATTTCTCATTGGTCCCCTGCATATGTTTACACATAAGGCTTGCTGTGAGTGCTATTGCAGAATGCTTTCTGATCCCTTTCTTCCTGAGAACTTCCTCAGGATTTTTACTTATGTTTCCATTTTAGAAAAGGGGAGGAGTTCTGTATTTTGTCTTTTCTTTTTCTTTCTTATCTTCTTTCTTTTTCCTTCCTTCTTCAATGCCTCATTGTCTCCCTTCCTCCTTCTTTCCCTCCTTCCTCCCTTTCTCTTTTTTCTTTTTTCCTATATGATGTTTGTGTGTATATGTATGTATATATGAATGCATGCAGGGATCTATCTATCTATCTATCTATCTATCTATCTATCTATCTATCTATCTATCTATCTATCTACCTATCTATGTATCTATCAATCTACCTATCTATTTATCTTAATAGAGACTTACATCATAACAAGATTGGCTATATACTCATCCTTTCTTCCCCTCAGCTTCTGAAGTGCTAGTGGTGCTGGCATGAAAATACCATGTCTGACTTATTCCTTATCTTTTTAAAAAGGAGAACCAGACTGTGATGGTTTGAATGGAACATACTCCTGTACAGTAGTATTTCAGGAGAATCTGAAGTCTGGGCCTTGTTGGAAGAAATGTGTCCCTGAGGATGGGCTTTGAGAATAAGAGGAATCATGGCCATGCCAGCTAACTCTCTATTTGACTGTGAGCCCTCAGTTTCTGATTGCGCTGTCATACCTGTTGCTTGATACCATGTTCTTCAACTTAGCCCTCTGAAACCATAAACTAAAACCTTTTTTGTCCTTCAGTAGGTTTGATCATGTTTTATTGCACCAATTGAAAACTAGCAAAAAACACAGCATTATGGATTATGATTTTAGGGAAGAGACTGATTCAAGCAGGCCAGGTGTGGACATCATGTGCCACTGAAGTTACTCAACACCTAGACATATTTTTTTCTGTCTGCATGTCTGCCTATTTTTTTCAGATGGTTTCTAGATTATTGGTGTGTGTTTCTAACTTACTGGCATGTGTTAGATTTTGCTTTAGGTACATTTATTTATAAATTCGTGTTTCTGTGTACATCTGTGTCTGTATACATGTCTATGGTTGTGTGTGTATGAACATGTACATATGCATTTACAATAAAATTTACACAAATGTGTAAGGAGCTAATAGTAATTAACTACCAGGCATAGCACATAATTCTTTAACCAAAATAAGAAATTTAGATAGATAAATAGTTAAGGAAGGTTGGTTTTGGGCCCAACTTAAAAAACAGAACAGCAAAGTATAGTTGTCAGTTTCTTTTCTCCCACCTTAATATCAGTGCCTCATCCCTATGAAACTGCAGTTTTTCAGGATGTTATTAAAAGTCTAGGAATAACCATGAATGATGTTTGCTCACTAAATATTTAATTTTGTTGTTATATGTGAAAATATTACTTTAGATAGATTATCTAGATGACTAAATATTAGCTCTCATGTTTCTAAAATCCATTGTTTCAAGGTTTTCATAACCACAAATTTAGTATACAAACCTAATATACACATATATATGCAGTAAAATTTAGCAAAATCAAAATTTCATATTTTTGGTTAATTAATAAAGTTTTGTGATAACATTTTCTTATCAGTAAAGCACTGAAAAGATAGTTATACAAATCTTGTGAATAAAGCAATACTTGATTTTAAGCTATTGGATTTCTTAAATTACAAATTCAATGTAAATGTCTATATTGAATGTTGTGTCTCTCTTAATTTGTATCTAATATAATTTCTTCTAAATTCCCCCAAGGATGACCTTGTTTGATCTATACTCTTAGAAAGGCACTTTTTTTGATATCTCAGCCATATGTCTCTCATTTATTTTTAACTTAGCATGTGTAAAAAAGATTTTTTTTTGCTTTCTCCTTCATCAACTCATCACCAAATATACTGTTCTACACTTCCACAAGATGGTAAATGGCAACATTACTCATCTAGTTGTTCAAGCCAAAAGCTTGAGATTCAATCTTGATTTATTTTTTTCCTAACATCACACACCCACATTATAAATAAATCCTTTCTGTTTTACATTAAAATTCATCCATCCAATACTTGACTGTAATTTGTTTTAATAAGAACATTTTTATTCGATCTAGTAATAGCAACTTTTCTTTTGGTACTATACTTATTTTTTAACAGCACATGGGTAAATATCTATCATTTTAAGTGCATTATGAGTACATATCTTCCAGTATGTAATTATAACTGTATATTTCCAGAGGGGGCAAAGACATTAAATCACCATGAAACTGAAGTTTTAAGTGGTTGTGAGCCACCAGATATGGATGCTTAGATCCAAACCTTGGTCATCTTTAAGCTCAGTACAGTCTCTTAACTTTTGAATCAGCACTCTACCCCTAAAAGAAGGATTTGAATGTGTTTTCTAGGGAGTAAATCCTGGGTAAGTATGTATTTTTTACATAGACACAGCCTTGACAAGGACCAATGGCTAGCTCCATCTTCAAAGTGAGTTACAGGATAGCCAGGACTATGTCAAAAATAAAACAAACAAACAAACAAACAAACAAAAATCAGTAAAGCAAACAAAAACAAAAGAAAACAAACAAACGAAAAACTCCACCACCAACAAAAGAGTTTAAACCACACAGTTTAGGTTTTAGTTAATTTTATGTGTAGTCAAGATCACAGACAAGAATGGCTATTGCATATGTATAGAAGTTTATTTTGTCGTTGCAAATATCAATTAATTTTTAACATATTTTTATGTTGATTCTCTGATGATTATCCTTTCTGGGTTTGTTTGTCTCTTTGTGTTTCTCCAACTATTAATCCCCCTTCCCGATCCTGGGACACCCTTCTCTTTTTTTCATGAGATTCTATCTTGTTCAAGACTATCTAACACATGACACAATTCTACTCTATTAAAACTCCCAATTTTTTGCAGTCATACTGTGTAATAATTAATTTTCTATTTTATAGTGTAATACTTTCAAATCAGTATGTTGTTGTATAGGACTTTTGTGAAAAACAATATACATACATATGCACACAGATTCAGGATATAGGCTGTAAATTGGAAAAAGACTAGAGGGATGTTCATGGGGTGGTGTTGATGAGAAAACGGGAGTGGAAAATATTGTAATTACCTTCTCAAAAACAATAAAAATATTTTAATGGATATAAAATCCCTGAGTACGAGAGGAAATTTGCTCTTCTAAAGGTTCTTATGTCAGAACAACAGGGACAACTGTAGCAAGAAGACTGTGCCATTCCCATGTGTATATTTTACCTCTAATCATAAACCTGAAAGTAAAACTCCATTGTATTTGTCATAGCTATGCTTATTTTGAAACTGCACTATGAAATATAATTAGTTGCTCTTTACATAAGGTTTAAGTAGTTTCCACAAAACTGTAGTAGACTACTTTTGAGTGTTTCAGTAATAACATGTGAGAGCTTTTTGTTTTGAAAATATACTGCAAGATTCAGAAGTTATGCTCCAAGAATTAAATTAATATATACCCAATTGATGGCTTTGAAGTGAAATCCATTTAATGTGTTTCCAATTTAAATATCTTTCCTGGTAAGTGGATTATGTTCTTCATCACTTACTACCCCACTGTCATTTTTCTTTCATCTTTGAGTAGTAATGCCACTTATGGCATATAAGCAAGCTTGCATTTGGTGAATAAGTTGGATGAACGTCATCTATATTTGCTGTCAAAAGCAGCAGCAAACTCTGGCATTTGTGGAAATGAATTCACTTCCAGTATGACACTATAAATCTCTTCAAAATGCGCTCTTATAAAGAGAATATCAAAGCAGCCCTGCTGCACATAGCTATATTAATTAGGGAAGTAGTAGCCATCCTTTCAACTCCACTTATGATGTAATAGGTTCATACAAGCCATGTGAATGCTGCCCTACAGAGATAACTATAGCCAAAACCAACACTTTAACCAGAACTCAGAAAATAGAAAGATGACAGAGCATTATTTGTGGGAGAGAATTGAACGTAAATGAGAAGATTTTTCTAAATGATATAAGTTTATATATTAAATACTCTGATAAAGTTGGCAAAATATTAAAGTGATTTTACACCTAAACACTTATTCAAGCCGTAATTTCCAGAGTGATTCAAATAAAGATAGGAGACTTAACAATAGAAGTAAGGGGGAAATCTAGTCATTTCCCCTTTAATTTCAATGTCCTTAAAATGAATGGACATTGAAAAGATGGACAATGATTATGCAAATGTATAAATAGTAGTATATTCAAATTGTTTTCATTTGTTCTTTTGTATTTGGTGCTTCACTTATTGTTTTAATGTCAATAGGACAAAACTAAATATCACGTGTGTGTGTTTGTGTATGTGTGTGTGTGTACATTTTCCATGGTTGTTTGCATATAGAGACCAGAATTATTTGATTTCATAAGATTTTCTGAATACATTTATATTATATTTGGAGTCAGTCTCTCTCTGAACTGAGTCATTGTTTTGGACAGGTAGGCTGCCTTATGGGTACCAGGAATTCCCTTTTTGCAAACAGTACCTCTATTCCTGGCAGGCTACCATGCTCAACTATGTGAAGGCTAGTAATTAAAACTGAGTTTCTGATGGCTCATAGTCTTTATTACCAAATGAGGTGTTTCTCTAGTTATTATTTATATGTATTTTTTAGAAAATAAAATATCTTAAGGCGGACTTTAATAAGAAGAGTTCAACAATTTTAACAATTTTGTAGTGTTATTTTTTTGCCTTAGAGTGGTAAGAACTCAAAAGAAAAAAGAAGTGTAACAAATTAAAGAGATAAGTACAATGATAATATGTATAAATCTCAAGGGGGAGATATAATCATAGAGTACTAAGTTACTTAAAAAATAAAAATTATGTACTTGATAATTTAACAAAGGTTGAATTAAATATGTGCATTTCAGAAATAACATAAAATGAGTTTGTTGTCCTAGATTATCTCAAAGGGGAGAAGTTGAAACACTTCCAATTTTAATATTAATAATAATTTTAACACAATTGAAATTAAAGCAAAGTGTAGTGAAGTAAAGGACAACTAGAAATTTGGTTCCTTGACAGACATAGGAGTCATAACATATAAGGGTGACTAATGTAAACTGTCTCTTGATGGCAGCAAGGATGTTTTGATATAGAGAACATGAAAATATGTAATTAGAATTTAGTAAGAAAGCAATGAACAACAATTAGGATTCGATGAAATATGAAATAACATTGTTTTCATTCAAGAAAATAATCCTTCAGTAAAATGACAAACCTTTCAATATCTGATTTTATAATTAAGATACCTATATATGTCATTAGAGGGAGCCATGTCATGGCCAAGACAACTCACATGACAAACACAAGAAATATATATTGTGCAATGTAGTATATCATGCAAAAAACTGATATAATTAAATAACCTTATAAAATTTCTTCCAAAATAAAATTTAATAAGAGGAAAGAACATTTCTGAGAGAGATTTAACTGTACTTGCTCATAAAATATTTAGAGTTGAGGCCAAAGTCATTTGCCATCCAAGTCAAAGTTAATAAGAATAGGTATGATTGGATAAAATGGCAAAAGACAGGTTAATAAGGGTGCAGACCAAAAGAATCTGTGAGCCATAAAATATATAATAAGTTATTTTATGAATAAATATTGAAAATATCAAAGTTTAATCCATAAACACCATTTTCTAGTGAATCTTATTTAAGATCCATGTTCATAATGTACCTTATGTTTGAATTAGTATTTTATTTGTCCTTCACTAATATATATAAATATATGTACACACATATATATAATTTTAACTCAGGGTTATGTATATATTTTTGACTATTGTTACATTTAGGATATTAGATTCAACTTTGCATAATGTAACTATTTACTCACTATTCATAGCCTTGAAATATATTAATATTGAGTATGAGGAAGATAGACTAAATGGTGAGGATCTCTGTTTTATCATTCAGGTGGCAGATGTTGGAGGGTTATTACAATCTTGAATCCGGCCTGATCTAGGGTGAGTCTCAGTTTAGCAGGGCTAATTACCAAATGCTGGTGTGTGTGTGTGTGTGTGTGTGTGTGTGTGTGTGTGTGTGTCTGTCTGTCTGTCTGTCTGTCTGTCTGTCTGTCTGTCTAATGTATATTAGCTTTGTTTATCTTCAGCCTCTTGAGTGTGCAGATTACACAAATTTAAACAATATATACCAGTACAAGTATTTTTGTATTTCACATTTGACAATCAGAATCTATTGATGTGATATAAAATTTTAGCTAAAATGCATTCTTTTGTATAACATCCTATGTGTTTACAGCCTATCTAAACACAGATCCTCTTTCTTAGGAACCTCAATGATCAAGATACTTTTCCTTTTCATTCCCTCCTTAAAGTTTTTGTCACTAGGTCTTTAATTGATGCTAAGCTGATTCAATGATAGTTTTTTTTTTAATTTAGTGATTATATTATGTAGACAAATACAGCAGTTTTATGTGAATCCAGTCATCAACTGAAACACAATCTTTCTACTCTTTATTCTTGAGTTTATTTCAAAAACCATTCAAGAAACTATTGTTTCCATAATTTTTGTAGAATATTTTGATACTAATTACTGTTTATATTGGTAAATCATATACATACACAGACACATGCATACACACACACACATATACATAAAATGAGGAAAAATAAGTTATATTAAAATTGGAACTTTATGCAATATATTGGTGAGGTCAAATACCCTTAAATATTTCAGTGAAGGAACAAGGATAATGAAGCCCTATGTCTAAGCAACAAATTAACATTGATCCATCATACTATAAAGTCTCATGTCATGTTAGATATCCTAAATTAAGTTAATAAACTCCAGTAAATTACTTAATTTCTAACTTATTACAATCAAATCTTTGAAAAATACTCTGTAGGAAAATGTCATAAAAATAGAAAACAGAATTTTTATTAGTATATTTACTTTTAACTTGTCGGTTTTTCCTAATGTACTCCTTTGGAGAAAAAAGTAAGATATGTACATATACTGAGAAATATATAAGCAGTACTGAACAGTCTTATTAGAGTGGTTATGTAAGAATAGTGTTCTTACAAATGTAATGTGAAGGGGAAAATAAGGAAGATAGCATCTTATTAATTAATTACAACAGTCAAAGCCCAGACTTTTCCCAGTAACCACCACCATGTACTATTTGTGCGCAAAAACTCTGAGACTGACTATTGAAAGTGTTTCTGTCCACCAGTAGCAGATATACATTGTTCAATGTTGAATAAAAGCTCAGATAATAAATCCATATCACAGGTCAAAATCCTTTTTATAAAACTGCAGCAAAGCATCATATTGTTCACCGTTAGTGTCATTGATAGCATTTAACAATCAGTATTCCATTGAGCGGAAACTTTTCAGTGTTCTAAGATCTCTTCGGATTGCATTTATCAAGTTCATCTCTAACACCATATGTGCACCCTTCTGTGTGGATGGCACCAGCGTCCTGCTTCTCCTCTCCAAATACAGAGTATGCTGTGGGATTCTGTTGGTTTGCTCCCACCCACCTCCCAGGCATCTGTCAGCTTCTTTCTAATACCACATTACTTCCTTTGAAAGGATATCTGCATTCTCTCAATTTTTGAAATCCTCTTGGAAGAAGTGTAAGTCCTCACATACCCTCATCATCCAATACACAGAGGAAGACAAAGTGGCCTGAGTTTTATTAGTCCTCTAGTCACTTGAGATACTTTTTGAGGAAGATTGCATGACATAAACAATAATATATTACATCTGATATAATACATACATGAATTGTTAGCATTTTACATAACAAGCCCCTCTCTCTAAATTCGACTGTCTAGATAATCCATAACCCATACCATTTTTCAAGTGAATAAACAGCCTTCTATTCTTCCACCTAAAACATTATTTTCTAAATGTATCTTGCATATCAACAGAAAAATTCCAATTAACTTCATTCCATAAACTAAGCTTGGCTAAGTTGTTCTGTGACTTTGCTTAACATAAAGCTTCACTCTTTCTTTTTGGTTAATTATCCATGTTGAAAGTGGGATAGGGCTATGCTCTTGTGGTTAAAAAGTACCACATACACACATGTACATATATGCACATGCAAATATACATACATGTGAACATGAGTTAGATAGAGAGAATGAGAGAAGAGAGAAGAGAATAAGGGTTTCAAATACTCAGTATGTGAAAGGTTTCAGAGGTCATCAATTCAGAATAATAAATTGTATAGATTTAACATATCAGTCCACACAATTTTCCTGAATCACAGGATCTGACTTTGTTCAAGACTTTTACTCACCTACGAAAAACACTACAGGAAAACTAAAAACACTTGAATTACAAGCTAATTAGCTTTTCAGTCGCTCATGTAAAACCAAGTATTTGAAGCAATTATTACTTACTTAGACTATTCTAAATATCAAAGTAATATTCCTATTCTTGAAAAGCATAAATATGTTAAAGCAAATTAATTTTCTTTGAATTATTAGTCTATTCCAAATCTCTAACTCAAGCTCAAGAATGATTATTTTCATTTTAGAATGTTTCTATAGTCCTTCAAGGGTCAGAAGCCCTGATGAATCATAAACTCTTAATGGCCTCATGGGCATGGTTTCCACGGGATGGGGGGGATTTTAAGTCCAGCAATACCTAGACAGTGAGAATTAAAAGCTAGAATTGACGCTGAGATTTCCAATAAGAGTATGTGTGGACATCTCCTTCAGTTCTACTTTTACATGTAGTAGTAACTCATGGCCTGTTGTTGGAAGGAACGCCAATACATCCTTGCAAAATCAAAGCCATATTTCTGTATTTTGGTACTCCCTGCTTCTTTAAACATCCAAACTGTACAGTAAGCTTTTAGTGCTACTGAAGCAATTCATTGTCTCTTTAGATATGTTGCTTTATAATTCCGTAAAGTTTAAGTAAGGTTCAATTTAAAATATTTTTCCTTCAAAGAATCTTTTCTTTTTTAATTATTTTCTTTGTTTACATTTCAAATGTTACCCCCCTTCTTGGTTTCCGCTCCAAAAAAACAAACAAACAAACAAAAAACCCCAAAAACCAAAACACCCTATACCCTCCCCCATCTCCCTGCTTACCAACTCACCCTGTCCCGCTTCCTGGCCATTCCCCTACACTGGGGCATAGAGCCTTCACAGGATCAAGGGCTTCTACTCCCATTGATGATTGACTAGGTCATCCTCTGTTACATATGCAGCTACACCTGTGAGTCCCACCATATGTAATCACAAAGATTCTTTTCAAGCAATTACTGAAGTGTTTCTGGAGAATTTCTAAGTCTCTGGAAGATAGTATGAATTTTATCTGAGACACAAAAGTCTATTGTGCACTCACTATCACAATTATTTTCAGGCTTATCCAACAAAATTGTATTTCTAGAGTGATTTTGCATTTGCTTACTTGTTTTTCACAGACATAAAAAGCACAAATTTGTTGCACAAACCTTGGAGGAAGAGGATGATAATCTTGATTGGGAGTTATAAATAAAAGCCTATAAAATTGGTCTACATCTAAGAAAAGAAGCTAAAATCAGAAGCATGTTATCATTGAGGAGACAGTTAAAAGCAACACTGGCACATTTTGGAAGAATAAAGTGTATATGATGTCACTATGTTTAATTTCAATTGACCTTGTATGTGTATTGCAGAAACTCTAAGAGTAATCCTCTGGCAAATAATAATGCACTGCCATATACTTGACCACATCTTGACCCAGTTGCAGTGACTGATTAAATTACAGAGTCTTCATAGAATCTGATTAACTAGAAGGACTCTAAGCTCTAATGATTTGCATCATTATGAACATTTTTTTTTTAATCAGTAAAGGACACAGTGTTGCTTGTTACATCTTCTTCACTAGTAAAAAAAAAGTGTTCAGTGGTAGTTATAAACAGAATGTTATCAGTTGTCAGACAATCCTTTGGCTATTCATGCAAGAAATCATATGATTTAGATCAAGAAGAATATAACAGAAATCTCAAGTTGATTGTAGATTCACATTCAAAATAAGATACAGCAAAAAGCAACAAAAACAAAGAAACCGTACCAATCCAAACTGGAGTTAAAGCTAATATTTCCAATAATGTTGATGCAAGTAAATATTGGACTCACCCAAGAAACAAATCTTGGAGTAACAAGAAAAAATGCTGACATGAACATTTCCATGTTATAATACACTGTTAACATTCTGTGTATAATGGTACCTTTTATTGTAGAAACAGAACTTTAAGTGATGGAAGAATTGCTTCCAGAATATGGAGAAAAAGCTAATATCTTATACATCATAAAAACAAACATTCCACACTTTTTATATATTTATTCTTTTCAAGTGGAAAAGGCTAGCATTGATGTGCTTATGTGGAAGTCAGTGAACAACTTTCAGCAGTCAAATATTTACTCCCTCCATGTGGGTCCAAGGGACAAAACTCAGCTCATCTGCATTGGTAGGAAATAATTTTACCTAGTGGGCCATTTAAGTAACTCATGTTACTTAATTGCAGTGTCCAAACTGTCTTTTTGCAAAGTATCTTCTATCAAAGTACATGCTGCAGAACTCATGCCATGTATTATAATAGAAAACAAGTCTACCAAGATTTAGTATACATGTGGTATGATATCACAGGAAATATCTAAACCCTAAAGTGAACTGTTAGAAATCCTTATTTCTCCTGACGATTCAAAACCATGGAAAATTAATCTAGTCCTTATCAAAAGGCTAGGGAATTTTCATTCCCCAGTGAACCATTCCTCAGGAGATGAATACACCAAGAAAGAGTCTTGTGAACCCCAGGACAAGAGAACATCAGAAAGCAAAGTGGAGAACTAGAAAATTTCCCCAGTAAGCCAACTGCTTCTTTAACTACACATGGTGGAATTTGAAACTCACAGTACTATAAAGTTAAGCTGAGCAGCAGAACCCCAGCAAAAGTTAATGGAAATGATGGAAACTAAAATTAGAATGATATGAAGTAACACTACAAGCTCCTTGTAGTGTTAATAAAGAAAAGGATCAGAAAACTAGAAGGAAGGTGCAGAATTATTTTTGAACCGTATGTGTGGCAAATGGAAAGATAAAAGAGCATCTGTGGGCTGGATGCTAGGCTGGGTGTTGGCTAGGGAACTGTGATGTAATATATTTTCTATTGGAATCTCAAAAGAATGAGAGTGGGTGAAAACAAGACTTCAAGAGAGTGCATGGGTATCTCCCAAAGGTTACCATGGAATGTGATAAGACAGGTCAGAGAATGCCAACTGGCACAGTACTATAACACCATGAAATTTGAAAACCTAAAGAAATATTTTAAATAAAGGAAAGCACAGTGAAAACTTAACTTATAAGCAAAGACATCTAAAAAAAAAAAAAGGAAAACTAACACAAGTCTTTGGTTAGAAGCCCTTCATGTCAGGAGAGTACGACGATAATAAATAATAAAATAAGTTTACATGATCTGAAATCAATAAAAATAAACCAATGGAACTATTTCACAAAAATTACTCTTAAACACAGTGAAGATAAAAATTCTCTCAGATAATTAAAATCTAGTATTAATTTTACAAAGGCCAACATTTTAAAATTTTAGAAAAAGTGTCTCCAATAAAAGAAGAGACAGTGGCCAAAGTTTATACCTATACATATTAAGAAAAGGAGAATTATAATTGGTATGGCTTAAAGTACAAATAAGTTTTATTTGTTGTACATATTTTACTCATCTAAGATTTTAATTGTCTACACACATAATTAAAATTTCATGCACACCAAACTCACTATAGCCCCTAAGCAATGCAGAGGAATAGAAAAACAGTTGAGAACATACTGCTTGAAAAATAATTACAGGACTAATGGAGAAATACATATTTACAAACAAAACTATGACTAAGTAAATATTAATAACATATTGAAAACAAATTACTAAGATGGTCCTTATATAATATATGAGAAATACTAATGAAATTACATCAAATAAGTTGAACCTCAAATAACATGTAAAAATCTAAACAAATATAACACAGCACATGACATTTAGAATTTAATGCATCCATGTTAATTAACACCTTATAAAAGAATTTTATAACTCACCAAGAATAAAATTATCTAACTTGAATTAAACCAAAGCCTAACACTAAAAAGATTAAAATATTTTAAAAATGTATTTGAAATACATAAATTGTAACAGCCAGTAAAATCACATAAAGCAAGCACTGATACAAAGATAAGATAGTTTTAAATTAAAGCTTATAATTTCAAATAAGCAAGATTGCCAGATCAAAACAGTGTATGAATATCATGTTAACAGAGGAAATTCTCTAAGAAAACACAAAATCCTATATGTATTCGCTCCTTTCAGTATGAAAATACTTGAACTGTGTTGCCCAGGCTAGCCTCCAAATCGTGATCCTCCTGCCTCCTGCCTACCTGCATGAACCAATCCCACTTTGATGAGGGAAGAAAAAATCACAGGAGGCAGAGGGAGAGAGACAAGGGATCTAGGTGGGAGACAAGAAGGAGAAGGGAAAAGGGGAACAGAATCAGCTATGGAGGGAGAAATTAGAGAAGCCCAGAGGGCCAGGAGTATTAATGGAAATAAGCAGTTTCGTGGGGGTGGGGTTGTGGAAAACCTCTAGAAAGCACCAGAGACCTGGGATGTAGGAGGCTCCCAGGACACAATGGGGATGACCTGAGCCAACATTGCCTTGCAGTGGGAAGATGGAACCTGAAGAGACCACCTCCAGCAGGTAGACAGAATGCATGGGGTTACCAACCCACTTCAATTTTTTTGACCCAGAATTTATTCCTGTCTAAAAGAAATGCAGGGACAAAAATGGAGCAGAGACTGAAGGAAAAGTCACCCAGTGACCGGCCCAACTTGGGATCCATCCCACTGGCAAGCACTAAACCCTGACACGATCACTGATGCTATTTTGTGCTGGTAGACAGGAGCCTAGTATGGCTGTCCTCTGAGAGGCTCTACCAGCAGCTGACTGAGACAAATGCAGATACTTTCAGACAAGCATGGGACAGAGTTTAGGAACCCCTGTGGAAGAGTTAGAGAAAGGATTGAATAGCTGAAGGAGATTGCAACCCCATAGGAAAACCAATTAACCCAGAAAGTAAGCCACCAATGAGGCTCCCAGTCATATGTAGCGGAGGACTGCCTTGTCTGGCCTCAGGAGAGGATATGGCTCATCCTGTAGAAACTTAATACCAGTGGAAGAGGGGGATGCCCTTGTGGTGCAAACATCCTCTCAGAAGCAAAGGAGAGGGGTAATGGTGAGAAGATCTCTGGAAAGGGCACTGGGAAGAGATGACAACATTTTGAATGTAAATAAATAAAATAGTTAATTACAATATTTTAAAAGGAAAATACTTGATCTAAAAATTGGTCTAGAGTAGGAGAAATAGATGAACAGCAATGGGGTAAACTACTTTGGCTTTCACAGAAAACGTGCTCAACAGCTCATTCATTCTAACAGCATTCAATCATTTCTACAGGCCATGTTCAATTCAGTCATAAGAAGTAAATAAAAATAGCTAATAAAATTTGCTCTTACAATATCAACATATGTGAATCAAACAAAATTTGAACTTCTAAAAACATTTCTTATTAAATATAATATTTTATATAGTAAATGGCAATATGGTGAAAAGACTAACCTTATTTAATATTGTATCAAAGTTCACATGAGAAATAATATCACATGGAATAGAGTTGCAAAAAGAGTCTTTCTTTTGGAACACTACTCCCTACATGGGCTGTTGATATTAATTCCTTTTCCTTCGGTTCAGGGATCTATGTAGAAGAGGAACAGAAAAATTGTAAGAGCCAGAGGTGCTACATGATTCCAAGCAAACTGTTTCTTCCAGTCTTAGAAAACCTTGTGCATGAAGAACTTTCTGAACCTTAGCAGCATATAGAGGATCTCACAGTTTCAAGTCTGATGAAGCCCCAGCACTGAGCTATGGAAATAAACACTGGGCCCTACCCTAACCACAATGTGATTGATTGATAAATGCTAGAAATGAAGAAATTATATTTTGCAGTGGTATGTTACTGTGTTCTTAGTCAGGGTTTCGATTCCTGCACAAACATCATGACCAAGAAGCAAGGTGGTGAAGAAATGGTTTATTCAGCTTACAGTTCCACATTGCTTGCTGTTCATCACCAAAGGAAGTCAGGACTGGAAATCTAGCAGGTCAGGAAGCAGGAGCTGATTCAGAGGCCATGGAGGGGTGTTACTTACTGGTTTGCTTCTCCTGGCTTGCTCAGTCTGCTTTCTTATAGAACCCAGGACTACCAGCACAGGGATGGCACCACCCACAATGGGGCCTCCCACACTGGATCACTAATTGAGAAAATGCCTTAGAGTTGGATCTCATGGAGGCATATCCTCAAGGGAGGCTCCTTTCTCTGTAAAAACTTCAGTTTGTGTCAAGTTGACATAAAAAACCAGCCAGTACATGCGTGTATCAGTCCTGGGAAAACCTCATGACTAGCAGTACTTTGCCAACACAAAACAAGTTCTGTTTTCTGTTTGTTTGTTTGTTTGTTTGTCTGTTTGTTTTGTTTTATTTGTTTTTTGTGGGATTTTTGTTTCATTTTGTTTGGGGGAAATGTTTTGTTTTGATTTATTGGAATGTTTATAGTTTTGCTCGATTTTCATTTCTGTTTATTTGCTTCCTTTGTTTTAATTTTGAGGGTAAGAAATAGCAAGCATGAAAACAGAGAGGATCTGGGAGGATTTGTCGAAGGGAAAGATGATCAGAATACATTGAATGAAAATAAAATTGAATGAATGATTTCACATGCCACATATTTAGTAGGGACAAAAAATAGTACAGACATTGTGGGAAACAGAATAGAAGTATCTCCAAAAATTAAAATAGAGATAATTTATGGTCCACTAATAACACTGATAACAGTTTACACAAAGTGAACAAGATCTCCCTATGACTTACATAGAGCCTATGATGTCTATTGAAGCAATGCTCTGATTCTACAGGAGGTGAACACAATCCAAGTCGTCACCCACTAGCAAGTGATAAGGAAATCATGATCCCATGCAGAGTAATACCATTAGGCTATGTCTGAGAAGAAAAAAATTGTCATTCTTAGCAGGAACAGGAACAAATCATTATGATGTCCCAAACAAGCCAATCCAGAAAAACCCACAGCTGCAGAATAAGGTTCATACATATGCCATTTAAATTGTTGGTTTTGCAAAATCTTATAACATAGTGGAGATTTGCTGAAGCTGGGAAAGTCAGTTGGTTAACAGAGATGGAAATAGTAAAATAAAAACGAGGTGGACATAATGATGCATGTGCATTACATAAAGCTACACAGTCAACCAGAAATTCTCCTTTTCTCATTCCATTTAAACTGAATCCATAAAGGCACATTAGAAGACTGTGCATGCATGATTTTTGCACAAATTGCTCTTTGTTATTTTTAGGGATAAAGTGAAGTCATGACATTGTTTTAAAAATCCATAAACATATTATTGTATAGAGCACATTTAAACCTCTTTACCTACTTAGAACAGATACTTGCAGTTAGTTGGGATGTAGACTTTTTTACGAATAACTACCAATCTCTTCAGCATGGCTCTACTTTTCTGCTAGGGTCACCCTTTTGTTTTATTTGTGGTTTCATTTCTTTACCATTCCAGAAATGACATTCTTGCACTAAATACATTCAAAGGTTTGTTAATTTATTTATCAGACTTTGCTCCTCCTAAGAAGCCACATCATTCTCTTCTCATCTACTAAAAGATGAATGGTTGATCTTGCAGCTTATTCTGCTGATTCAAAATACAATATAGGAAGTAATCTCACATGAAGGACAGGTGGTCAGAAACAAAGAGAAACTCACTGCTGATCTCCAATATGTAGCTAGGGCAAACTATGCTTTGCATCAAAATGGAAAAGCCTGGAAATCATGTAAGAAATACAAGGCCAATAGAAAGTCTTTCTTTTCCACATTCTTGTAACAAGAAGTTTTAGATCTGAACTGCTCTATTTTAATTAGTTGATGAAATATATATATATTTCAGATGTATATATTATATATATATGGTATGAGCAAATTGAATTTTTAAATTAATATGGTTTTGATAAATAGTCATTAACCATAGTATATATATAGGTGTATATATATGTGTGTGTGAAAAATATTAATATATGTGTGTTTCCTTATAAACCATAACTTTATGTATTCATATTAGCTGTTAAACTAAGCAATTTATTAGTGCATACATTTGTAGTTCTTATTGCTTTTTAAGGTGTTATCTTTATTCAGATCACAATAAAAATGCCATTTATTGGAAAGAAGAAATGGCTTAGTATGTAAGTGTTTTATTGTTCAAGGATGAGGAATTGGATTGCAATCCTGAGTTGCCACAGAAAAGCCAAATGCAGTGCTGAATACCACACCAGTGAGTCCAATGCTTAATGTGAATGGATCAGTACTTGGAGACTTGAGGATCCCTGTAGTTCCCTGACTGGTCAGTTTAGAAAAACCAGTGATCCTCAGATACAGAAATTGTGACTGATCCTCATAAACAAGCCATAGAGGATTAAAGAAAGCTATGTATTGTAAACTTCTGTTCTCTAAAGAGATGTGGACATCCAAGGACTAGAACACAAATGAAAAAGTACCCAACTTCATTTCACAAATACACAGGCACACATACACACACACACACACACACACACACACACACACACACACACACACACACATTTACCTTGATTTAAGAAAAAGTTACTTTAATACCTAGGCTAACTCTTTTGGCATCTCTGTGGGTTTACTCAGATTACCCAACAGAAACTGTCTTGAATTCACTGAGGACACTTTAGGCTGAGAGGGTGGTGTGTCATACAGACAACACTAGTTATAACTGAATTTGTTTTGAACACTGAAACTTGTTTTGTTCTGAGTGGATGTGGGTGGGAGAGATATTATGTGCAATCTGTCAGTTTTCTTGGTTTAAAAATGCTTTTCAGAAAAACAAAAGTCTCGTGCCAGAAACACTTAATTTAAGAAATGACATTGAAAAGAGAAAGGAAATTGTCAACTCTAATTATTGAAAGCATTGTTATGTCTTAACATTAATAGAAACTCTAAATTAATGGCAATGCCAGAGGATCAAAATGTTAGTTTGTCTTTTTTTCTCAAAGATGACTCAAAAATTTGATGCTGATGTGGTTGTCTTGCCACTACTTAGAGTATAGACGGATACTATCACCTTATTCTATGTTATTGCTGTAACTCTGTACAAATATTATACAAATATAAAAAATTATCAAGAACCACTGAGAAAGAGAATGGTCAAGAGTATTTGGAATTGATTTTGATAGAACTTAGCTTCCAAAGGTGCTGGCAATTTGCTCTTCAGTAAAACTATGGTACTGGTTCATGTTTCAAGCCTGTTCCAGCTTTGCCAGTGAAGGCAGCCTAGGTCTGATTACTCAAAAACTTTACTTCAATTGTCTGTCTAGCAATACAAGTGTTCAAGCTCATAATTTTGAGACATGAAATATAAATATTACTCAAAAAATAATATGGAACACTGAGAAATTAATACATGTGCTATAAGTAATGTAATTATGAATGTCTAGGTTTCATTACAATGACATGGTGAGGGAAGAAAGTAAAAAGGGAGGAAAAACCCCAAGAAACAAATAAACAAAAGACCTAAATTTAGTTAATTATCATAAAACAGCCCTCATATTTGATAGAGGAACTAGAAGTGATAATTATTATTATACTGAAAAGATGAAGAAATAGGAAATCCATTTCCATTCTGAAATTACTTTGAAGGAACAAATGAAAATAGTTTGAAACCTACTAATTTCATTTTAGAAACTTCAGTGTTGTGTCATAGCATGACATCCTTTGTAGAAACCATTGAGACAACTGAGGGGGAGGAAGATATTTGTCTGGGGTTACAGTATACCTGCAATTGTATTTTTATATACAATTACAATAAGAACTAAAATAGCGAAAGAACCATAATTTAAGTGCAATGTGTATTCTCATCAAACTACTTCTTTGTGGGATTTCTTTCTGACAAGCTGTCTTTAAACACAGTAGAAAGTATATGGAAGGCTCTACTATGTGAACAAAGAATCGATTGTAGATTGAGATACTGCTATTCATATTACAGCTGAGGTCCTTGGATGAGAGTTGATAAACTACAAGGAATTTCACAAGAAAATTGGAGCTAAGTTATATCTTGAAAATCTATCTCATTGTGGATAGATAGCACAGACAGTCAGAGGTTTCCCTGAATTCTCTCAGTCAGCTTGACCTTTCAGTATAGCATACTAATAAAAATGGATACACAAGATGTTATATGTTGAAATAGCAATTTTCTTTTATCCATTTCACTACTCGTGATGATAGAAACTAGAGTTCATTGACCATAAGATGCCAAATGCATTTTTTGTTTTACATACATTCTAATACATTCAACCTTTTTTTTGGGGGGGGGGGGAGTTTTGTTCTGCAAAGTCATCATGTGTTTGTGTGGATGAGGTAAATCATAATCTCAATATGATTATTTCCCCTCAATAGCTATTTCCACCAAATAACACTCTAGACTATAGGAAAGAAACCACACGCTAGTTCATGCAAGCCAAGCTGAAAGAAAAA
>NW_022196914.1:12658777-12664942 GCF_008632895.1 Mastomys coucha
AAAAAAAAAAAGGAAATTATGCAACAACTGAAAGTCTAAAGTGGCCATCGATGCTGCTTCAGCTTTCTTATTCCTGACTTGCTTTGTCTTCATTTGCATTAAATTCTCAGCTTTACCAAGTGACTAGAGACCCAATTTAATCTGCCACATATTGAAGAGGCATCCATTGTATTAATCTTGTGATATTATCAAAGTGAAAACATAAAAGTTTACAGAGGAATGTAGAATTGTGAAAGGATAAATGTCTTCCATTATAATAGTACAAAGACATTGTGCACTCTATAACACAATATGTGAGCAATAGGAATATCTTACAATGTCTCAGGGAAATATTTTATCAAACTTCAGAAATTATTAAAAGTTTAGTACTAAAACTGAGAGAAACAGGAAATTAAAATGCAAGTTGTTATTTGATCATTAAATTTCATAGCTTTCTTAAAAATCTGATCTTGTATAAAAACATTTTGAGTTAAATAAAATGTGGTATAACATGAATGCAGTATGTTTCATGTAGCTTGTTATTTAAGAAAGTACAGTATTACACGCACAAAAATCTGAAATCTGTGCCCTCATTTACATTAGCACAAAGCACATGTGAGATGAAAGACAAACATATTTTATTATATTATAAGCTCACTATACCAATATATTTTCCAGTGCATATATGGTAATTTTCATAGTTTTAATTTGTAGAAATTTTAGCAAACCATGTTAAGTATTGATATATCTGTTACTTCTATTTTAATATTTTCCATTAACATAGTACTTTTGATAATACAGAACATTTTTAATTGTCATAATTCGTTCAGAGTTTCTTAACGTTTTACTTAATGTCATTTTTCTCATCCCAGATCCCATTCAGGAAGCACATTATATATACTCATTATATCCCTTAGAATCTTCTTGACCTTTGATATCACCTCAAAATATCATCTGTTGTGATAACGCTCACAACAATTGGACAGATAGAGAGAGATACTGGGCTTACCATGTGGCTTTTGAAACCTCAAAGACCCTTCCCTAGTGATACATTTCCTCCAACAAGGCTATACCATCTAATCCTTGCAAATAGTTCCATCCCCTTTTAACTAAGGAGTCAAGCATCTGAGCCTATGGAACTACTCTTATTATAACCACCATACTAGTACTTCAACGAGTTTTCATACTATAGTGCAGGTGGATGGTAGCCTTTTGTCTCCCATGACAGCTCATGGGAATATCTAGCTTCTTCTCTTTTTTAACATTTTATTGATTCTTTGTGAATTTCATACCGTGCACCCCGGTTTCCCTCATCTCCCCATCCCTTCCTATCTGTCCTCTGTCCTTGGTTTCTGTTCCTCTCCCATAAAAGAACATAAAAAGAGCTGGGCAGTGGTGGCGCACGCTTTTAATCCCAGCACTTGGTAGGCAGAGGCAGGCAGATTTCTGAGTTCGAGGCCAGCCTTGTCTACACAGTGAGTTCCAGGACAGCCAGGGCTACGCAGAGAAACCCTGTCTCGAAAAAACACAAACAAAACAAAACAAAAAAAAACCAAAAAGATAGCATGAATACTGCAAACAACATCTTGTACTAGAAGCTGCAGAATATCCCAATATTAGTCTTCCCATAGTATGCACTTTGTCTACATAGCTTCACTTGAAAATAGTCTGTTTGGAGGCCTTTGGCTTTTGCTATGCTATCAATACTGGATCCTCACAGGACTCCTCTTGGATATCCTTTTGTTGCCCAGTGTCATGGAGATCCTGAAGTTTTTGGATCTACAGAACCAGCCCTTATACACGCTTCAGCGGCTGACACGTGGGGTAGATACTGGCGTGGGCCAACACAAAGCCCTGGATCTGTGCCTGGTAGGTAGCTGAGTCGTTTAGCCAGCTCTCCTGTACTCTCACCATCCAGCTCTGCTTTGGCTACCTTCCTCCATGCTATAGCCAGAAAGCAGCAGGGACAGCTCTCCTTCTCTTAAGGCTGAGGGTCTAGCTTACCTTCTGCACTAGGGCCAGCTCTACTTTGCTTCCCAGGCAAGGGGAATGGCCTGCTCTATTGAGTGCAGCAGCCAGTGAGAGGCAAGGACACACATTTCCAACTGTCTTGAACTCTCGTGATCTCAGGGCCAGCTCTTCTGCATACTGTAGGTGGTAAGGGGTGAGGGGCTTGCTTGGAAGGGCATCTGTCCCTTGCTCAAGACACCCCATGGCAGACTAGGTATAGGACCAACTAAGCCTCGTTTACACCCTAAGGGCCAGCTCTACTGTGCTGCTAAGGTGTGGGGTGGAGTCAGTTTTACACAGTACCTCCTGCAACAGTGCAGACTAGTGACATCTGTATAGTCCTGGTAGTAATGGTTGCCTTGAACATTATCACAGACAGAGCTGCCATAGAAACAAGGGGCCCAGCCATTGGTTCTGGCAGCAATATGAGCCTGATGTCTCCATGACCTCATGTGGCAGTGCAGGCCTTTCAGATCAATAGCACAACCCAGTGCTCCCACCTCCGATCTGTTATAATTGTTTCCATTTACATATATATTTTTCCATATGAACATCTCTTTTTTCCTTTCTTTCACTTCTTTTCCATCCCTGTGTTTTAAACTATGTCCCACTATCTCTTTCTTGTGTCCTCTACATCTTTCTCTTTATCCCTAGCTTTCCTGTTTCACTCTGACTTATGCTTTTAAAATCCCTTTTACTTTCTACATTATAGAGGAATATATAAATTAACACTTTATAGGCAATGTATTTTGTACTTTTCATTGTTTTTATATCAATTTTTAGTACTAAAGTAATCTTTTTCACCTTTACAGAAGAAATTCTTGATACAGAAAAATATATAGATGTGAAGATGAATGACAGTATCTTCTGAATATTTAGAAAAAAGTGACTCTAAATAAAGGTATTTTTGGTGACAGTTTTCCCTTTTGAAATTCTGTGTGACCTCACCTCTAAACCCATGTTAACAATGAAGTATACTTTTGGATAAAAATAAACTATAGCAAAATGTCAGCCTGTCCTTATATCATGTATGTAGTATGAGAAAACATTATGACAAACAAAACCAATAGCATGATGCAATGAGCAATATAGTTTTTTTTTTTTTTTATTCCATGCCTAATTTTTCAGGGTAAAGTAGCCAACTATTAAGCAGTCCTAAGCTCTGGAATTGAAAGTGCAAGGGGAAGAACTCAGTCATTAGAATGTGAATCTGAAACTAAAATATGATAAATAACCCCTTAAGAAAATTTGTTTACCCATCTGTTGATTTCTGGTGTTAGATGTTCTTGCTGTCTCTGGCTGACATGCCTCCTTTCGTGCAAAGGAGAAAATATCCCTCATGTGTGCAGTACATATTTGTTTGATTGGCAATAAGAAAGTAAATTCAGTAAATGGAAACTTGTAATACTACTCAGAATTATGCATCTCAATGAGATATAGCCTAGAACTAAAGTTACAGGCCAGTCAGACTCATCCATCCTACTGACCTAGACAAGCTCAAAGCATGTTCATTAAGTATTCTAAAACAATGATTTATCTGAGACAGAATAAGGGCAAGTAAAAAAATTCAAGTATATTGGCTTTAATATTTTAAAATAATTAACTTTGTATAATTCACCTGGAGTGATTAGCGTTGCTGTCATTGAGAAATGAAAGCTAGCATACAAATTAAATTAATTAAAATAAAAACCAAATCAGTGTGTACATCTGAACTTGGGGTTAAAAGTTTGTTATAACTACACTCTAATCTGACTTTAGTAATGAAATGGTTGTAAATTTGTCATAATGTTGCTGTGTAAATTCACTTGGGGGACAAAGTTGTTTTCCTTCTGTGTACTTCGTTAAGTGCTGATTAGGTGCTTTTTCCATTTAAACTTAGCAAACCTTATCTTTCCAACTCCGGTATTCTATGTGAGATGCAGTAATATTTTTCTGTCACTATGTGACCAACTGAAGAATTAAATCATGTTATCTTTGACAGAGGAAATCACTTCTTTATTGAGGTTAGATCTGAAAACAGATCTCACCTGCCAGAGCTTGGCTTCTCTGTCTTCAGAAAGCACTTCTTAACCATTTTTCCTGATTTTTCTTGTCATAATAATTTCTATTCAAGAGATAACTGATCTTACTTTCCATTTTTCCAGTTACCAAATATGGTATACTTCTATATCAATGATGATAACAAAGAATATTTTAGAGAAACTTCCACATGTCTTGTGTATGTAACCTTTAAATATGTGGAAGAATATGATTTAGAGGGAGGAAATCTAAATATTTTTACTTACAGACACAATGTATTTAATTCAGTAAACATCAAACTCTGTCTACTTTATGAAAAAAGGTTGAATTTATGGAAATCTAATTAGCCAATTCAGCCCTTTGAATAATTTAGATTAAGCTCATTCAAACACAGAGGATATAATTTGTAGTCTGAAATATGTTTCCCAAATCAGAGATTTTTTTAACAATTAGTCAAATGGAAATGTATGCATAATTTTATTTTTGTTAAATCATTGTAAATAGTACATGAAAAATCATCTCTGTGTGATCCATGACTCAGATTTGAAGAAGAACACCTTGGTTGTCTTTTATGCTGTCACTGTGTGCTCAAATATCCTCTGCAGCTTCTCTAGTGGCTATTTGAATATATCCTGTATGTTATTTATGATCTCCTAGAGCATTTGACTTCAGTGTCCAGTCTACAGTCTTTCCTCTTATTGCAGTAATTCATTCACATAGCCTCCTAACATACCCATGAGAATGAAGACATTTGTCAAAAATGTTAAAGCTTGAAAAAAAATTATCAATTATAGGAAATAAGGAATAATTCAAAAATAACAAAATTATGACAGGAGAATGCATTATTCTGAGATTGCTTTTAAAGGTATTTTAATATCACAATGTATTTTAAAAACAGAGCACATTTGACACCAAACTGTTATCATTAGATGTAATATGAATAAATATGTACTTTGATGCTAGACCACAATGACCCTGGGTACTTAGGACAAGAAACAAACTTTTACCCAGCACCCCAGTGATACCCTCATATCAGCAGAAAACTGATCTTCACCTGTTTCATTTGAAGATGTCTAAATAGCATCACGAGGAGACAGTTATACTCCAGTTCTGTATAAGAAACTTAAAGAGCCACAAGCACTCTTTTTTTTTTTTTTTAAAGATTTATTGTTTGTTTTTTGGAGGGGAAACTGGGAAAGGAGAAATTTACATGTAAATAAAGAAAATATCTAAAAAATAAAAAAAATTAAAAAAAAGAAACTTAAAGAGTAGAAACTATTTCTATGAAGTTCAACAAAAAGTACTTAATTTAATTTTGTCTGTAGAATTTATTACAACTCCTTTTCAGGACATTGTTTTTTTTCTCTTTATTCATTTTTCATATATTATCATTTGATAAAGTTTTTCTGCTCACCAAACTCCTCCCAGATTCTTCCCTGCCCACCTCCATCTTCAACATTCTCTCTCTTTCTCTCTCTCTCTCTCTCTCTCTCTCTCTCTCTCTCTCTCTCTCTTGCTCCTTCACTTATTCTCTTGCTCTCTGGCTCTCTCACTCTCACTCTTTTGCTCTCTCACTCTTGCACTCTCGCTCTCTTTCACTCTTGCTCTCTCTTTCTCTTACTTTCTCACACTCTCTCTTCCTTTTTAAAACATATATAAACACACATGCAAAGAATATTGAATAAACACTAATAAAATAAAATAAAATACCAAAACAAAATGCCTCCCCTAGCACATACTCATAAAAAAGATCATGGAGTTGGTTGGTTTCTTGTTGGCAAATAACTGGTGGGTCTGTGATTGACTTATACTCAGACACACTTTGGAGAAAACAAATATTCTCTTTTCAAGCAGACATCGTTAATGGCCCACTTTCTTTATTTGGGGTGAGATAGTGTCCACTTCCTACTTTCAAATCTAGGACCCTGACTGCATGCACCTGGGCTAATCTGCATGATGCTGCAAGTCTCTGTGAGTTCACACATGTAGTCATTCTCTAGTGTCTGGAAGACGCTGTAACTGTGGAGTTTTCCATCACCTCTGGCTAAAAATGCTTTCCCTTCTTCTTCTTCTTTTTTTCTTTTTTCTTTTTTCTTTTTTCTTTTTTTTAGATGTTTTCTTTATTTACAATATCTCCTTTCCCAGGTTCCCCTCCAA
>NW_022196914.1:12666881-12684243 GCF_008632895.1 Mastomys coucha
TCTGTTGGTAGGATTCTTGCGTTTGTCTTTCACCATCTCTTGATTTTTGGTGATAGATGTTCTTAGTGGGTCTGACCGGAGCTTGTCCTGTCCCTGATGCCCTGCAAGACCCCTGCAGGAGCCTTTGCCTCCTAGGTGGCTGCTCCCGGCTTAGGAACTCACTGGAGAGAGGATGGCGGCTCTCACTGGAGACTCAGGGTCCCAGCGGGTCTCTGGGGGCAGACTCTCCACGTGCAAGGGAGAGGCGGCTAAGGTCGCTGATCCACCTCTGTTAGTTGGAAGCTGAGAGGATCCAGTCCCTGCTGCCTGGCGGCTCCCCTGCGACTCCTGTATACATATTTTTTATGAAGAATGAGTTGATCTTGGACTTGAGGGAATTTTCCTGCCTATCAAATAGGTTTGTAAAAATGGAGGTTAGTTGACTCTGTTGGTCTTCTTGTGGAGTAACTATCCTCTTTGGGTCCCTCAATTCTTCCCCCAGATATTCTGCAAGAGTCCCTGAGCTCTAAATATATTTGGCTATGGCTTTCTGCATCTGTTTTTGTCAGCTGTTGGGTGGAACCTCTTTGATGACAGCTTTGAAAGCTCCTGTGTATAAGCATAGCAGAATCATGTCAAGGGTTGGTGCTTGCCCATGGGATGCGTTTCAGTTTGAGTCAGTTATTGATTGGCCATTCCCTCTATCTCTGCTCTGTCTATGCCCTTACACATCTTATAGGCAGGACCCATTTGAGGCGAATATTTTTTGTGGGTGAATTACTGTCATTATCTCTCCACTGGAAGTCCTGCCTGGCTACAGGAAGTATCTCAGAAGTAAAATTTTTACACAAAGTTTTACTTCCTATGACTTTAACCCCATGAAACATAATGAGCATTTTTTTAGGCCTATCTTTGTTGTCAAAGCAAAATACAATGTAACAACAAAAATAAGAGTGGTTTCTATACTATTTGTTTTAAAATTGGGTAAATATCCTAGATTATTTAGTTGTACTCAATGTAAAATGGATTTCATTATTAGTATAAAAGAACTGTTTTATTAACTGGTGCCCAAATAAATAAAATTAATTACATATTTAAGTGGAAAAATAATAAGATTTAAAGAGTCCAGTTCTCTGCCTATTAGAAACTACATATGCAACAGCTTGGCTAACTCATCTGTCAGCCTTACAGAAATAATCTCAATAATCAATCTTAGTAGATTTTAGCTTTGAAAGAGTCTATGCTAAAGGCCTGAATGCGATCTATTTAATTTGAGATTTACAAAGCCTAATGAGGATGAAAACTTTTTGTTTGTATAGAAGTGTTAAGTGTCAGGTAATTTACAAAGTTAGTAGAAAACATATACTATATATTTCTCTTTCTTTTATTCTCTAATATTACTGCAGTTACCTATTAGTTATTATTCTGTTTTAAAGGTTCATCTTGGCTGTTAAAGCTTTTATATTTCCATTCTGATGGGTTCTTTTTCCTGTAACTAGTTCTATGCATTTGTACATACAGTATGTGCACGTGTGTGTTTCTTACTAAAGTTCAACATTAGTGTGACTCTGTAATAATATCTTCCTTTCAGAAATATATGTCCTGTTGTCCCTAGTCCAATGCTTGTTACATCCTTATACATTCTAAAAATAAGAGATTTACATTTAAATGAGTTCATATGTTCCTCAAGTTTTCTTTTCCTTTCAAATTTCTAGATACCTTCACTTCATTTGCATCTATCTATCTATCTATCTTAGCACTGATAATGATGAAACCTTGGGCTTCCTTTCATGAGAAACAGAACTTCATTATTAGGTTCATCTGCAAGTCCTCTTTTACTATTATTTGACTTTTATATACTACTTTATGTTCAGAAAGTGAAAGGCATATGCATGCTTATTTTCTAATGGTTAAAATTATAAGTCACTTTTGGGCAGCAGTGTGCAGTTATTAAATTAGCAGAAGTGACAATTTCACAGTGAAGATTAATTATTGAGTATTCATGAAGATTAGTATGAGTCTTTAATATAGAACAAGGAGAGGTAAGGGCTGTCACTGATGCTAATAACACATGCTTTAAAGATCTAGACATGCCCATCTGTAAAGGGAGAGCTTTAGTCTCAGAGAATGTCACAGATGAATCTGAGAGGAAGTTTGAAATGCTCAAGCATGAGCCAGACTGCCTTAATAACATGCAGGCCTTATGCTAAAAGAAATGTACTTCAATCTTTCTCTATAGATATTGAAAGTAGTGATATTTTCTGATTTATTGCTGTAGCCATAAGGTCAAACAAAAGGAAGATGACATAAATAATTTCAATGAAGACACTGCTGAACTAGTCTGATTGCACCCTAAATTGAGCCAATATACAAGAGCCAGAGTGATATACAGCATGTATTTGGCAAGAGAAAGCATACATCAGAGAATTTATGGAAAAAAGAATGAGCCTATTTTACTTGCTTTTCACCTATACTGTTTCTGAATGCTTTTTATTGTTTTAGTTTGGTTAGGGTAACTATTGCCTAGATGAAGCAATCAAAGCACTATCTTTGAAATTGCCTCTGAATTATTTTTCTTAACAAAGTATCCCTTTGCTCCTAGTCCTTAAAATGTGTCATTATGTTGTGTTCTGACTATTAAAACCAAAATATTTCAGATCCTGAGTAGCAATAGATATTGAGGAGTGTTTTTCCCCCTTACACAGCATGGGATTTAATGTCCTCATACCTAAATCATGAGGTTGAAAAAAAAATCATCCTAGGATCTTCATTTTTCCTGTAAATGTATGCTGCTGAGGCAATATTTTTCCAATAAATTGTGCTTTAACAATGTACATGTATACAAATCATAACATGAAAATGCTGACTTCTTCAAAGTTCCTTTCATTTATAAAGGATAGGTGAGAAGATTTAAAAGGTTTGTGAGAGCCAAAGATTTCCACTATTCACCCACAGTGAAGATTTCATCATTTTTGAAATATATGAGTATTTGTATGCAATAAGTCTGTGAAATTTCGATAAAGAAAAAAGTGAAAAGATGATTTAAAAACACACATAGTACATGTTTGATTGTTCAAAATCCCAATAATCTATCAAAATATTTTAATTTCATAATTTGACAGATTTAATCAAAAAACTTTAAGTGATATATGTAAACTTCAGGATATCCACACAGTTTTTCCCCTTCTGCTGTGTATGTCTTTCAATAATGTATTAATGTATTCTGCCTAAGGTTTCTTTTCACTGTAAAGCAAAAGACTTTTGACTTCAGTGTCAGAAACCTTCAGGGAACAAGAATACGATGCTTCAAAAACTTAAACTAAGGAGATAATTCCATTCCCTGATATGGTGGCTGTCACATTTTCTTCGTAGGATTAGACCATGTAACTTTCCACAGAGTATTATTTCTGGAGTCTAGCTTTCCCTCATCATTTGGCCTTCTCTCTTATTTGAAATTCTTGGAACAGATAGAGGGGTGGAAACACCCACAGTCTAATCTTTACTGCCTTGCATTTGCTATCTTTCTGTCACCATGAAAACCTTTGTCTAAGTTTCAAATCTCACCTCTTCAGTTCCCAGTGGGCTGGTGTAGAATGTCTGTGCACCACATGCTCAAATGCCAAGGCTTCACTTAGAGCATCTTCTAACTAGGACATATGGCACTTCACCTCTCTCTGGCTCCCAGAGCTACTCACTGCTTTTCTTAAGTAATAAAAAATGTTCCAAATCAATTATTAGTAAGTATATACTGCTCACTTCCTGTATACTATCATCTTATACTTTTGTATTATTCCTCCTTGTGATATTTGCTTGTATTCAATGAGAATTAAGAATGGAACCCCTATTTTTTTTAAATTTTAAACTTCATATGTTTATGAAAATAGCTACCATAAACTTGTCTATTACATTTAAAAAAATATTGTGATTTAAAAATACTTAGTGATTAAGAAATTACAGATGTAATATTTTATGTTTCAGCATTGTTTCATTAAAAGTTGAAGGGTTTGTAGCCCCTTAGGACAAACAACAATATGAACCAACTAGTACCCTCAGAGCTCCCAGTGACTAAACCACCAACCAAAGAGTACACATGGTGGGACTCATGGTTCCAGCAGTGTATGTAGCAGAGGATGGCCAAGTCAGTCATCAATGGGAGGAGAGGCCCTTGGCCTTGTGAAGGTTCTATGCCCCAGTGTAGGGGAATGCCAGGGCTAGGAAGTGGGAGAGGTTGTGTTGGTGAGCAGGGGAAGGGGGGATAGAACAGGGTTTTTTTGTTTGTTTGTTTTCGTTTTTTTTAATTTTATTATTTTTTCTTTTTTTCGGAGGGGAAACTGGGAAAGGAGATATCATATGACATGTAAATAAAAAAAAATCTAATAAAAAAGATCACAGTGAATTTCATTTGCTCATTTGTTGATATACAGCCTTCAAAATTTAAGTTTCATCTCTCTGTAAGTCTGCCATGCTGTGAAAACTGACCGGACCAGAGTTAGCACCACTAATACATGACAACAATATGACATTCATGGAGCTGAGGAAGATTTACTACCTTGTGACATCAATGTTAGTTGTTAAGCAGCAAAGTAAGGCAAGGATCAAGTGTTCATGTAGATGTTAATTTAAATAAACACAGTTGTAGCCTAATTGTTGACTGAGCGTTGCCTAGTATGCATAAGACAAATTCAATCACCAACAACACAGGAAAAAGTTAAATTAAGTAGTTGAACTGCTGTAAAATAACATTCCAAAATTTTCATAAAACATCTCTTCATACAATGAAGTTAAGTAACAACATATTATTATTATGGGACTTTAAATCTCACTAAATTCATATAATCTTATGTATATATATATATTCATATATGTACATATATTATGATATATATACTTGTGTGTGTGTGTGTGTGTGTGTGTGTGTATGGAGACAGAGAGAAAGAGAGAGAGAGCTTCCACGGTATTGCTTTTTTGCTTTTGGGTGGAGGTGGTTACAGGGTAGATGCCAGAAAAGGAAGGAATTGAAGTGAGTGGGATTTGAGTACGTGATGTGAAATTAACAAAATATCAATAAAAACTTTAAAATGTTAGACATATAAGTTATAAGTATAAAAATTTGAAAATTTAAAATTTAAAGCCTCTCTATTATTTTCTATCAGGAATTAATTGAGTAATACATGTAACATAAGTGTAAGATTTCACACACATCTCTGAATATGTTATACTTTATATGCCCAGTGTATTAAACAAAATCAAGGGCTAAACATGGAAATGTAATGAGAAAGTGACACTTAAGCCTGTTTTGATCAGTGCATTAAGTTCTTAGGAAAGTAGTTTAGCTTCTTAATAGCAAGCTCCTCATTACCTAAGACCAAGCTGAGATGTGCTGCTGTATGTTTTCATCCTCAGAGCTCTATTACCACATTCCACTGACAGTAAAGTATTTCCTGCTGGGACAAGTATTGATCTTATCTTTCCTATGAGAATCCTAACAAGCCAAACTGTAGCTTCTGAAAATATTCAGCTCTATCCCTGGCTTGATGAAACTACAAATTAACTAGAAATTTACTTTTATTTTCCAATAGAAAAATAAAACATAATTAATATTCTTTACATGTTGATGATCATAAAATAATTTTAGGAGGTGAATTAAATATAAACAAAACATACCAAAGGCAGGTTTAAATATTATTTCAGTTAGCAACTTTTCTAGAGAGAATAATCAACATTTTCATGCATGATATAATAAAATTAAGAAATATGCTCAAAAAAGCAACTTAAATACCTTGTACTTTATCAAGAAATTGTATTCTCTGGTCAAGTTCTGAAGTTTCTTAAAACTTAAAATAATCTTTTAAATTTATTTTTTGAGAATTCCATGTACATACATACAGTGTATTTTGTTTATCTTTATTTCCTTCTTGCTGGATGGCTTTACAAAATGTACCTTTCCCAAGACATGTATGTTTCTTCTTCATTTATTTTTATTTTTTAAAAGATTTCTTTATTTTATGTACATGAATACTCTATCTTTAGGTACACTTGTGTGCCAAATAGGGCAACCCATGAGAGATGTTTGTAAGCCATTATGTGGTTGCTAGGAATTGAACTAAGAACCTTTGGAAGAGCAGCCAGTGCTCTTAACCCTGAGCCATCCCTCCAGCTCTTACTTTTATTTCTTAAAAGCACACTTTTAAGTGTGCTTGGTCTCCTATTGTAAGCACTTCATAGCCTCAGTAATTGAGGCAGGTCTTGGGGCCTCCCCTTGAGCTAGGTTACACTATGGACCTATTGCTGGACCCCCTTTTGCTCAGCTCCTCTCCATTTCCATCCTTGCAGTTCTTTCAGATAGGAACAATTATGGGTCTTGAGTAGTCAAAAACTATTTTGACTTTGAGATGGCAACCCCATCCCTCACTTTGTGCTGGAGGTGGGCTCTACAAGTTCTCGTTCCCTACTCTCTGGCATGTCATCTAAGGTCCCTCCCTTTGAGTTCTGAGAGTCTCTCACCTCCCAGGTCTCTTGTACATTCTGGAGGGTCCCCCAACCTCCTACCTCCCGAAGTTGCATGTTTCCATTCTTTCTGCTGGCTTTCAGGGATTTCAATCTGGAAGACCCAACAAGCAGCTGAAAGAGTCAGATGCAGATATTTGCGTCCAACCAATAGACAGAAGCTACCGACCCCAGTGGTTATATTAGGGGAAAACTGGAAAAAGCTGAGGAGGAGGGCGAACCTGTAGGAGAACTAGCAGTCTCAATTAACCAGGACCCCTGAGATCTCTCTGATACTGGAACACCAACCAGACAGCATACACCTGCTGATATTATGCCCCAACACACATACAGCAGAGGTCTTCCCGGTCTGGGTTTTGTCAGAGAAGATGCCTGCCTGTTGCTATGTTCTACACCATGATATCTATGGACTACTCTTTTAATAAGTTGCCTTGGTCATGGTGTTTCACAGCAGCAATAGAACAGTAACTAAGACACTTTGCTTGGCCTGTCATTATTTTAGCTTGTAGGGGTCACAAAGCCTGCCTAATACTTTCAAGTATTTTGAAAGATGTCCCTTAAAAAGGAAACTTCCAGGTCAGTATCACGTTGATTTCTGTTTGTTAGTTTTGTTTACTTGTTTTATTGAAATACATAGTGTTTTTGGCAATAGGTTTTTCCCATCAAGTAGTTCTAGTGGGTAATGAACTATAATGGGAGTAGTCTGCTACTTGTTTGTTTGTCTGTGAGCCCCTGATCAATAACTTAGATGATATAATACCATACTTTACACTAAGACTTTTCCTGTGTTGTTATTGTTGTTGTTGTTATTGTTGTTGTTGTTGGTGGTGGTGGTGGTGGTGGTGGTGTGTGTGTGTGTGTGTGTGTGTGTGTGTGTGGAGAGAGAGACAGGAGAGAGAGAGAGAGACTGTTTTAGAAGTAAACATTTAAGAAATCTTATTTAAAAAGTGGGTGTCCATCTAGCATGTTTTTAAAAATGCTTAATGATAGTTATTTCTCCAACAAACCCTCCTCTGTCTTACCATCCTATCTCTCCCCATACTTAAAATCCTTATGTTCCTTTTTCCTTTCCACATTCTCATTTACTGGTTTCTACTACCTCTTCTTCCTTCCTTTTTTACTTCTTATTTTTCTTGCTTTTACATTTACTCCATGTTAAATTCACAAATCTAGAGATTCAAGTTTTCATAGCACCCTGAATGTGACTAATCACATTCAGAATGATGATTTCAGAAGCTAAGCAGGATCGAACCTGTTTAGTTAGTACTTGGATAGGAGCCTGCCTGGTGACACTGGTGATGTAGGCTGGACTGTAGAGATGACTCTGCCATTAAAAACTAGTTTAATAACAAGAAATGTAAGATTCAAGCTACATTCTTATGTTTTAATTTTTAAATTTTTAATTTATTGACTGAATAAAGTTGTCTGGATATAGGTACTCATCACCAAAACATGAGTTCAACCTCTGGAAGTCACACAAACCTGTAGGAAGAGAACAAATTCCATAAAGATGTAATCTGACCACCCATGAACCATAGCATACATGTGCTCAAACACACAACCATCATGTATTGCATGCATATAATAATACTAAATAAATTTTAATTAAGAATAAATTGAAACACTATAATCTTAATATTATGGAGCATAGAGAATTTGATCAAGCAAAACATTTCCAACATATCAAGAATATACCATTTTGTAGTAAGAATATTTGTGATTTTTTTCAGTGATTTTTGAAATGGACATTAAAATTTATAGTACTTATTCTATTAACCTTGCTATTTGATAAATCTACTTTGAAATTGAGTTTTACATATCTGACCATCATCTCTCCATTTATTCCTACCAAATCTATGTTGAGCATCATTCTACTCATTAAACTCACAGAACTTGTGAGTTTAGTTATTTTATGTTTCTAATAAATGGAGATGATGCTTTAGTCTCCTTTCTGTGGCTTGGTTATTTCAGTTGGTGTAAGCATGTCCACCTCTGTCTATGAAGTTGCAAATGGCATTTCTCAGATAAATGTTGAAGATCAATTTGATATATGCCAACTTTTAAAAATTCATTTAATATCCTTTACAGATGACATTGTCCCAAAAGTACATGTCACATTTATTTTTCTTTATTTTTGTCAATTCTGAAGTAATTTTTAAAGACATTTAAAATATATGCATCTGTACATTGTAAAAAAGAAATCATGAAAGATCAGCTGAAATAGTATCTCTTATTACAGGATGCCACTGATTGCCAGGCCAGATGAGCCGATTTGATGTGAATGTGCAAGATGATCTTTAAATAGATGGGTTACAATTATTTCACTTAATAAACAAATGGAATAAAATAGCAATGGGTTAAAGAAATAGCAGTGGGTTAAAACATGTCAGATAAGTAATGTTCCATGACCAACAAGGTCAGAACATACTCTGCCTAGATTTGGATTGGACTTTTACATTTGCTATTAGCATGGACAATTTTCCAAGCAGCTCTGGGCCCAAAATTCTCCATCCCTTAAAATGCTGCTAACAGTTGTGTTTGTTTCACAGGATTGCTCTAAGTAA
The DNA here is from genome assembly GCF_008632895.1 of Mastomys coucha. Lineage (NCBI taxonomy): Eukaryota > Metazoa > Chordata > Mammalia > Rodentia > Muridae > Mastomys > Mastomys coucha. Next base: position 12,675,932 of record NW_022196914.1, read on the forward strand.
ACATGAAAATCATGTAAAATAGCTGGTTGAAATAAAATGTAAGTACAATTATATAATAACTACATACAAAGAAACAAAACAAAATATTTCCATCATGAAATAATTTTGTTTCAAGTCAAAAACATGACCCTATGTATCTAGAAAGCATAACATTAATAGCTGTCTGTGATTCCTAGAACTGTATGTAATAAAACTTTCACCTAACATGGGGAAAGTTTCTACCCTAAATTATATCTTTTTCCTTTTTAAAATTTTTATTGAATTTTTGTGAATTCCACATCATGTACCACAATCCTACTCATCCCTTTTAATTTGCGCTCTACCATTACAACCCCTCATACAAGATAAAAGAAGATAACACAAAACAAAACAAACAAATAAAAATTTTCTCATGGAACCTATACTGTGGCACAGTGTGTCACCCAGTATACTTTTTGGTCCACACATCTTTAATTTCAAATGTTCCTTGCAATTGGTCTGGTGTGAGGCCTCTGGCTTCTGCTGCACTATCAATTCTAGATCTTCATCAGGTCTCATTGAGAAAATCCTGCTGTTGCCTTATGTAATGGAGATTCTGCAGCTTTGTATCTATCTGCAAGATTGGACACTTCATAGGCTCAAACAGTTCATAGATGGGGTTGGTGTTGGGGTAGGCCAATAGTCCTGGATCTCTGCCTGAGTGGTAGCTGAATTTGGTCAGCTCATCAATTCTCCTGCACCCACACCATCAGGATGATCTCTACAGCCCTATATAGCTCACAAAATGCTATAGGCAGCAAGTGGGTGACCAGGTCTCCTGAGGGTCATTCCTTTGAGACCAGATCACATGTAGCAAGCCCATATCACTAGAGGCAAGCTCTTGTCTGCTACCTAGTCAAAGTACAGGATCCTCTTTCCAGCAACCATGTCCTCAAGGCCAGCTCTCTCACTTGCTGTAGGTGTCAAGGAGTAAGATGGGAGAAAGGGCATATCTCCAAATGGAAGATGAAATGGAAAGACGGAGGAGAAACTCTGCAGGCTCCTGAAGGAGAAATGTGGACAAAAACCCAAACACAAACCCTTTGACCTCCAATTTGTTCTTACTGAATATGTGCCAAAGCAATTGTGACACAGAACTTGTGAGGTTAGTCAAACAGTGTCCAATTTGATCTAAGACCTACTCCACTAGATGGAACATGGACCTGATACTACTTGGTTAGCCAAGAACTAAAAATGGCACAGCCCAGAGACCTAAGGTATAACCAAATATGACAGGTCAAACAAACAAACAAACAGATAAACAAGACAGACAAGCAAACAACAAAAACTTAAATAAAGAACATCAATAAAACAACAAACAAGCAAAAACAATAAAATGGCTCCTAATGATATTCCACTACACTCATAGATCAGTTCTTTATCCTGTCATCACCGAAGAGGCTTCATCTGGCAGCAGATGGGAACAGATGCAGTGACCCACAAGCAGACATTCTGTGCAAAAAGAGTCTAAACTGCAGGATTCCATCAAATCCCTTCCCTCAGAGCTCAGAGAATCCTGTGGAAGAGGAAGAGGAACAAATGTAAGCTCCAGAGGAGATGGAAGACACCTGGAAAACAATGCCCACTGAAAGAACTAAGCAAGGTACATGTGAACTCACCGAGTCTGAGGTAGCAAGCACAGGGCTCCACCAATGAATCTCCACCAGGTCCTCTGAGTAGATACTATAGCTATTAGCTTAGTCTTTTTATGGGATTCCTGATAGAGAATGAGCATGTCTCCAACTCTTGTAATTAAATAATTTTATAATAGAAAATGTAAAAAGAACCTCTTACATACAATGTGCTGAATTATTATCTTAAACAATTTTTAAGTGCTCATTCACAAACTATAGTAGGAACAGTAAACAACATGCTATATTTATATCTGATAGATATAAAAGCTATATTCAACTATTAAACCTTGATGGGTTTCAATTTGGGGGTTATTTATGATACTTTGTATCTAGCCAGTAGTATTTTAAAAAACTCATCCTAAAGGTTAATATCTTCACAGTAATACACGTTTTTCTTATTTTAAAAGTCAATTCTTTTCTCATACAATATATCCTCATTATAGTATCTTTTCCCTCCACTCACCCCAGTTCCTCCCCACCTCTCTCACCCTCCCCTCTACTGCCCTCCCCTCCCCTTTCCTTCAATTCCACTTCCTTTCTCTGTCTCATTAGAATAGAATAGGCTTCTAAGAGATCATAACCAATTATGATAAAATAAAATATAATAGGATGAAGCGAAAATTTTATATTGAAATTGTACATGTCAGTCTTTCCAATATCTTATTATACTATCATGAAGATATATCTTGGAGTTATTCTACCACTTCCAATCTTGAGAAAATTTGTCAGATGTCTAAACAAAAGATACTTTATCATGTTCAGATTTGGTAGCAAATATTATTGACAATACAATCTTTGTTTGCTTCAAATGGAATGACCTTCCTCAGACACAGTTTCTCTGGTACAGTGATAAAGCTTTGAAAGATGATTATTCTTCTCCTAATAACCTACTTGATTTCAAGCTTTCCAGTTTTATATTTCTACAGTAGTTCAAATTTCTAAGTTGTTCATGTAAACACACACTGCTTTACAGCCATGTCTCTGAATGAAGTTCATAATACTCAGTGCCACTTGTAATCCTTCATATCCATTAACTTGCTCACTTTTACCTGGCCTAAAGCATCAGTTTTCCCTCAAACAACTTTCAGATATAATATTACTCTATTACATCTCCACAAACAAAGCTTAAACAACTCCATTTGTTCCCTTTGTTGCCATGGAAAGTAAAGCAGTAAAGCTCTAGTATGGTTTCAGTGCTATCTCCATGATTATTGTTCAAGGAATGAAACTAGAAATTCAGACTATGCTGTAAAGTGGTTGAGGAACTCAAATGCATGAACAAGAGAAATATTTAATTACCTCTTTTCTTTCAGGAAACAAAAGGAAAAGAAAACAAGTAAAACTATTCTGAGCATGTACATTTTAAAAATCCACTTCAATGCTTTTATATAGTTACTCTTTATCCAGTTCCCTACCCATACAAAAGTAAGTAAAATATTTTCTATAAAGAAGGAAGACTATCTGCCAGATTTTCATTTAAAAAAAAAACTAGCAAGGCCATTAAGATCAAAGCATTCCAAGGAAACTGCTAGAGCCAGTAAGGATCTAAACACAGTCACAGACTAATATTCTTTTCATGAAATTCTGGAAAGAAAGAAAATGTTTGGTATTGCCCTCTCCATTGTTTCTAAATTATTTAAAGAAGATATGAACAAATAGAGATAGTATTTGTAGTATTTTTGTCATATTACATTAATGTGGTATTAAGTCAAAACTAGTGGAAAAAAGATAAATTTATTTTAACTAATTTTGATACATAATTTACATTTTCAGTCTGTTTTTATTACTTTCAAAATAACTACTGTGAAAATCATTTCATAGTTAGAAAGTGTTTATATAAGGGCATAGAATTAGAGATTTCAGTCAATGGTCAATTTGACATATTGTATTTGAGATGACACTATGCTAATGAGGGGTGTGTGTGCCAAAGCAAATTTTCTCATCCTGTAGCTGGCAACTGAAACAGAGAGTGACAGTTGGAATGTATGTCAGTGGTTTAATGAACAACTCCTTTTCCAATGAGATAGTAATAGAAATCAAGGAAAGCCCACATAAAATGAACACTATCCTTCATGAATAGGATTAGTTCCTTATATCAATACTATTTTTAAGCCGGGCGATGGTGTCGCATGCTTTTCATCCCAGCACTTGGGAGGCAGAGGCAAGTGAATTTCTGAGTTTGAGACCAGCCTGGTCTACAAAGTGAGTTCCAGGACAGCCAGGGCTATACAGAGAAACCCTGTCTCAAAATAAATAAATAAATAAAAAGAAAAAGAAAATGTACATTAACATAGGCAATATCCTGGATTTCATAGTCACCATAGGAAAAAAAGAATAGTGTGCAAATGTAAAGTAGAAGAATCTCCAGTTGTGTGACCTTAATTTCACAGGGATAGGGAAGGAGAGTTGATGGAGCTTCAACCTGAGATACCTCATGAGGACAAGGGAATATGGCTACCAATCCCTCCCAAACTGCTTCCATAAAACCCATGTTCTCACATCAATCCTCGTGAGAATATATTACCCTGACAGTTATCAGGGTTTCACTTCTTTTTTGACCTCGTAGCCTCCACCCTGAACTCAGCCACTGAGTATACAGGTAAATTATTTCTAAACCATCCTGTCCTGGCCAGTGGGTACACAGCCACACAAAGGTTGCTCCAGAGACCGCAGGCACCTCCCCACTAGCTGTGTTTATTGTCCATTCAGTGAACTCATCCCCTACTGGAATCTAGTACTGAACCCACCCTAACCTGGCTAAGGTTCTCTCCCCCCAGGCCAGCTTGGTATGCAACAGGCACAGGCACAGGCACATTTCCAATGTCTAGAGATCTCCTAGTAAGTAGGATCCCATGAATCTTACAATACTTTCCATTCAATCCAAGACAGTGACAAACTCCTAAACTCAGAGGGCTGTAGAGGACTCACACCACACAACTGTGAAATAAAACAAAACATATTTGTAATTGACATCTGCTAGGGAAAAGAAAATCGTTTTTGTTTTTGTTTTTCAATATAGTGTCACTGGGTACCACAACGCATGAATAGTTAGTTGTTTAACAACAACAACAAAAAACTATATATTATGTATGTGGATTTTGTTGTTGCTGTTGATCTTATATTTTTGCCCTATTTTTCTTTTATTGTTTTGACCTCTGTTTTTGTTTTATTTTTATACATCCCTAGATGTATTTGAAAAACATACAGGTGATAACATATGCTAATAGTAATGAATGTTGGAGATAGTCTTGTAAAGTGTTGGTAGTTTTTGTTTGTTTGGTTATTTGTTTGGTTAGTTGGTTGTTTTTTGTTTCTTGTTTTATGTTTTCTGATTTTTTTTTTTTTTGGAATTAGTCTGAAGGTTTCATACCCATATCAAATCCAGACATTATTGTGGGAAGCAGGCACACATTCTCACTATTAACCATTACGATATGGACACTTTTTAGTTTCTTGGAAGAGAGGGTAAGTTTTCTCAAGATAACAGCTCCTTACCTGCAGTAGAAGACCATACATCTAAGAAAATATGAATTATAAAAACTATTATTTAAGCATAAAAAACAGACACAAAATTATGTGAATAGAGATAAAGGACCAGATCTGGGAAAAATAGATCTGAATTCAATCAAATAATATTTTTATGAAATTCTCTAAGAGTTAATAAAAACTCAGAGAAAGCTCAAATAATCAACATAATGGTGCCATTTGAAGCATAGGAAAAACAAAAGCAAATTATATCCCAACCAGTATACATAAGAAAAAGAACATTACCTTCTCTCTCTGTCTCTCTCTCTTTCTCCCCTCTCTCTGCCTCTCTCTGTCTCTGTCTCTGTCTCTGTCTCTGTCTCTCTCTTTCTGTCTCTCTGTCTCTCTCATATCTCTCTCTCTTTTTACCAAACACTGTATATTTTTTAAACTTACTGTTTTCTTTAGGAAACTCAGATAATCCAGGAAAACTTTGGGTATTATTTGGAGGTTGTGACTTAAACAGTACCTTAAAATGTTTTTATAAATTATCTTTAACCTTTCCCTTTTTACAGTCCAGTTATCATCCCCTTTCTGGAGAATGGGATGAGGACACTATCTTTTAAGCTCTAACCTCATCCCCAGTGATATACATCCTTTAAAAGCCAACAAATACCAACCCTCCAAAACAGTGCCAACAACTGAGGACCAATTGTTCAAATGTCAGATGCTCTGGGAGGCATTTAATTTAAGCCACCACAACATGAAAAAGATCATTCATTTTAATCAAGTTTGTTTTATGCAAGACATGAAGGGATGTACAATACACATAAATCAATAAATGTAATCCATTACCTAAATGTTCTAAAGAACAACAATCACCTTATTGTTTCAATAGAGAAAGAAATGGCCTTTAACCAAATTTAATGCCACTTCATGGAAAATATATTGAAGAAACTAAAGAAGAGATAGAATACAACTTAATTAAAACTATGTATAACAAAGATATTCCAACATCCTATGAAATAAAACACAGGAAAACTCAAAGAATTTTCTGTAAAATGTAAATAAGACCAAGATTCCCAATGTTTCCATTCCTATTCAGTATTGTTCTTAAAGTAATAATGAAAGCAATAAGCAAGTGAATGAAATAAATGGGATACAAATAGAAAATAAAGACAACAAATTAAGTCTCTATGTGAATAACATGATTTTACGCATAAGAAATCCTAAAGACCACTTTAGCAACCTGTTAAAGCTAGTCAACGATTACAGAAAATTGGTAGTTTTTACAAAACTGCCACATTAAAATTAGTAGCTTACATATACCAATACAAACATACTGAGAAAAAAAAAACAATTCCATTCATAAATAGCCTGAAATATGTATGTTTTGGAGCAAGACAAATAAAGTAAATGAAAGAAGAGTATAATGAAAACTTTAAAATGCCATAGAAATAAATTGAGGAATATGTTAGATGATGAAACAGTCTTACACAATCACGAGTTGGTCTGATTAGTATTGTGACAATGGCCATCCTATCAATAGCATGCTATATTTTAAGTGCAAACTCGAACTACTGACTTAAATTTTCACAGAAATTTTTTAAAAAGTTCTCAAAATTTATGTTGAAGCACAAATAATAGCAGAAAATCTGAGTAATAAAAATACTATTGGAAATATTATAATACCTGATATCAAACTATAATACAGAACTCTAGCAATAAAAATATGACACAAAAATTGATCACCAATAAATAAAACAGAATAAAGGATCTAGATATAAAACCATACAACTATGGTCACCAGATTTTCTCTTATTTTAAGAAGTCAAAACATCCTTAAATATAATTATTTATATTTTCAAAATTAAGATAAATATTAAATTTCTGGAAATCATATGACATTGAAATGCTTTTCTTTTGCAAAGGAAACCATTATCAGTTTAAATAAACAGCCTACAGCATGGGCAGAAACCTTTGCCAGCTATAGATCTTACAGAGGACTGGCACTTATAATGTACAAATAAATTAATAAGCTAAATATAAGAAAAGCAAAGCTATTATTAGAATAATAATCTCAGAAAAGTAAAAACAAATGACTCCTAAATAAAACTGTCCACAAACTATATCCATCAGAAAATTGTAAGCTAAATAAACATTGGGATTACATTATACAGAAGTCAGAATGGTTATTATAAAAATAAAAATGAACAGAACCATAAAGTAATTAAGGAATATAACTACAGATAAATATATAAAGGAAAAGCAGAACCCTTATCAGTTGGTGGTAAATTCTGAAGCAACATGAAAAGTAGTGTGAATGCACATCTAGAAATATAAATATGGGACTTCTCATAGGAGTACACACAAAAGATTTCATACACTACAGCAGAAGTATTCTCATTTCTGTGTTCAATAGGGATCTTTCATAGTACCTAGGAAATAGAGCCAGCATAATGTTCATCTACTGATAAACGACTAAGAAAAGTGTGGCATACATAAGCAAGATTCAAAATTAAAGTATTATAACATTCATGAGAAAATGGGTATATCTGAAAGATATTGTACTGAGTAATGTATCTCAGTTTTAGAAAGAAAAATTCTTTGTATGCTGATATATGTTACAAATTCAGAGAAGTGTTTAAAATGTCCGCTTGTGAAAGACAGACTATGTCTCAGTGGGTAAGAGCACTGCTCTTCTGAAGGTCGTGAGTTCAAATCCAAGCAACAACATGGTAGCTCACAATCACCTATAATGAGATCTGACACCTTCTTCTGGAGACAGCTACAGTGTACTTATTTAAAATAATAAATAAATCTTTGGATCCTAGTCAAGAGCACTTGGTTGAAAAGGTTATGAACCCTACCAGAGAACCTGCTACAACTGTTTTGTTAACCAATCATTACTCAACTTGTATTTAAAACATTATATTTATATTCAAATACAAGTACCCTATCTATCCTTTTTTTCTGTGATTACTGTTTACTGCAGAAACCCATAGCTGGTCAAAATGCCCAGAAATTATAATGTTGGAGAGTTTAGCCCCAACAGGTATAGCTATAAAAACACAGTCCCAATGAGGATTTTAAAAGAGGGATCAAGAGTTCTCTGCTGGCTGTTGAAAGCTCCGGGCCTCTCGACCTTACGGTGTTGCCAAAATGTCGCTTTCTAACAAGCTGACTTTGGACAAG
>NW_022196914.1:12685254-12685621 GCF_008632895.1 Mastomys coucha
GTGGTGGAGACACTGCCACTTGCTGTGCCAAATGGAACACGGAAGATAAAGTCAGCCATGTGAGCACTTCCAGGAGTCTCGAGCTCCTGGAAGGTAAAGTCCTTCCTGGAGTGGATGCTCTCAGCAATGTTTAGTATTTTCTTTCCTGCCTTTGGTTCCTGTGCACACCCCCTAAGTCAACAAGTATTTTCCGCATCTCCATTTGGTGTTAGCGCAAGATTCAGCTAGTGGCCAAGATGCAGCACCAGGAACCCTTAAAGAGTTGCACAGCATCTCAGCTTGTCTTTACTGCATTGGGGTTTGTCTACGTTCTTCAAGATCCCATTTAACTTCCTTAGTGACTAAAACCATTGTGCATTGTAGAGGG
>NW_022196914.1:12686058-12730362 GCF_008632895.1 Mastomys coucha
TCAGAAATCCACCTGCCTCTGCCTCCCAAGTGCTGGGATTAAAGGCTTGCGCCACCACCGCCCGGCTGTTTTTATTTTTATTTTATTTTTCAAGACAGGTTGAATAGAAAAGACTCACTTTGTAAACCAGGCTACTTCAAATGTACAAAGATCCACATGACTCTGCCTCCCAAGTGCTGAGATTAAAGGCTTGTGCCAACACACTGGCTAGTCCTCTCCTTGAATATGGTTTTACATTAATTTCAATTTTTTGTTTGATTATAGTGAATTTTAAACTGTAAAACTGTACTTGAAATATTTCTCCTGGTAATTTTGTTAAGCAGTTGTATAACAGGCTCAGAGGGCTTTAAGGCTGGACTCCTATTGTCATAACCAATAGATTTTTTGAAACTAATCACTAGAAAAATAAGACTCTAGTTAGGAATAGGACCCAAGTCTACTCTGTGGAAGTAGAAGACATTATCTTTTCAACTGCCAAGAAATAAATTAATAGATGCCTATCTAAACTTGTTTCCAGAATTCCAAAACCTTGTCAGATGGGTGTGGAATGGTAAGGTCTGTGATAAAGAAAAGAGAAGTGCCATCTCCTCCTATAAAAGCTAACAGGAAAAATCATGAGGATAAGAGACCATCCTTTAATAATAATAAAAAAAAAAAAGAGTCTATTCCCGAGATAGTTTGTAGCACAAAGTGTGACTAAATGCCAGATTATTTGGTCGTCTTTGTATCCCCTGTCCACTCTCATGCCTTTCACGTGTGCTTGCCTCTAATAAACTCTATCTCTTTCCACAAAATGCAGATGTGTTTCACGTGCGTTATTTCATTAAGTTCACAAGGACCATAGAGCAAAAGAATGTCCAGGGTCATTCTGCCCTCTGTGGGTAAAAATTAGGGAACTACTAGGCATATTTTCAGCTATGACAAAAAAAAAAATCTTATAAATTTAACTATTATGTGTTACATCCTTTATTCATTGGAAAAAAGAACACATTAGAGCAACAAGATTCCTTGGTAAATCAGGATAATTGTTAGATGCAGAAGCCTTCTGGATGGTAATCTTAGTAGGTCACCTATGCTTATGTTATGGTAAAGTGAAATTGTTTTGAATCAGATTAATTAAATATATCTAAGACAAAAATAATACTCTAACAGAAAAAGGTACATGTACATAATGTGTCAGAGATATTTTATAGCCTATTTTGTAAATGACTACATAGAACAGTAGACTTAAGCTCACTCTTTTAATGTACATAATTCATTTTATTTTAGGATACTATACTCATTGTTAATTTCTTTTTAATATTTGGTTATAAAAATTACAAAAATGGACGTTTTCCACTTCATAGTAGTTGAATCTTTCTTCCTTTTGTCCTGTTCTCCCTCGCTATTGAATGAGAATTTGTGTTTGAATTTCTACACTTGTGTTACCATGTGCAGTGTTTGAACAGCTAAGCCATAGGCTGGCATAGGAAAAAAGAAGCAGAAGCATTGATATCAGAAGAATAATACAGGATAAGGTGAACACATGATGCGGAACTTAGGGAATCCAATAGAGCTTCTCTCATAATAGAATCCTTCAGTGCAGTAGTGTGGTTAATTGACAGAGGTTTTCAGCTTCAGAGTAAATCCTGATAATCCATATTGAAGTGGCCAAAGCACTGAGGCACAAACAGTCCCAGTGGCTCTGCTATGGCATGAAGAGAAAACATGGAACAATGTCTTTAGGCTACATACAGTGAAAGGGCCAAGAAAATGCTCATACAACATCTGCCTACACTTGAAATGGAATATTTATAAATCACTGAAAGTTGTATGCAATTTCAGAGAGCACTTTAATTTTTATTTAGTGTGTGTGTGTGTGTGTGTGTGTGTGTGTGAGATTGTGTGTGTGTGTGCTTGCATGTGCTAACAGTTTTAAGAAAAACTTTCATAAATTGGTTCTTCCCACTATGTGAGATTTGAGGATTGAAATCAGGTCCTCAGCCCTTGTGACAGTGTTTTGTTTTTCACTGAACCATTTTACTAGCACATCAAATCATGTTTTGACAGTGAAAATCATGTAGGAATCCCATAAAATGCTTTATGTAGCATATGATAGTGAACAAATAATTTTTGGCTACTCCAAAGTGGGGGAGAGGAACAGTTGTAAGCCATTATATAGGATTCACACATATTCTAACCTCTCACTCTGCATCACTGTTTCACGTCATCCCATTCCCAAGTATCTGAAATTGGTTATTTTGTGACCACTGTACTTCTAAAGAATCTGTAATATGAAATGCTAAATAATTACAAAAGGTTATGGATTCATAAATTGGTTAACCAAGCATAAAAACAGTTCTCATTTAAATGTAACTGAAACTGGTAATTACTAATTTATCTTACACTAAAATTTATCAAATATTAAATTGAATCTTGTATTAAGCCATTTATGAGCAGTATGCTAACAGATAATGATTTCTAGAAGGGGCAACATAATCCTGAATTTGAAAATGATTACACAGTATACTGTATTGGTTATTTTTATTTTACTGTAGAAAAAAAAATTGACAACAACTAATTTATACCAGAAATGGTCTGCTATGTTTCAGTTACAGTGGATAGAGTCCATTTAGCTGAAGTGTAATGGAATTAACAATGGGCTTCTGAGCAGTCACATTCAATTGGCAGTCAGGAAGCAAAAATCAATGGATGTAGGTACTCAATTCACTTTCTCTAAATTTCATGAGCAGAGATTCTAAATCCCCTCAAGTTTAAAATCACAGTTAACCATCACAGTGATTCTGCCCTTTTTCCTGACTGCAAAGCTTGGGCATCACAGTCATTGCCTTTATCTGTGAGTATTGCATTCCTTTTGCAAAGGTAATACAATGAGAAAGTTACTTTTCTTTAGCATATACATAAAACATACTGACTAGAATAACCAGTAAGGAGGTAAGGAAGTAAGGAAGGGAAAGAGTCATTGATGTCACCTCTCCCTACATATAGCTTTCTTATGTAGTATTAACTGTTTTGTGGTATAGTGAGATTGAATTGCCTGAACTCTACATAAGTATTTTGTTGCTGAGCTTTATTCTGAATATATCTCCACTAACATTTTTTTTTAACCTCTACTCTAAACTGAAACTCTTGTGAACTGTCTGGGCCCCCTAAATATGTGTCTGTGGAAGCTCACTAACTCAAAATCTGAATTTTTTATGACATTAATCAAATGGGAAGTTTTTATTACAATGACATTTTGTATTTTTTAAAAAACTAATCAAAATGTAGAAAATTGGACCTTTACAATGAACCCTAATTTTATTTTATCATTGGAAACATTTTCTTAAATGGGAGTGGATAGGAGAGAGGGAGTGAGGGCTGGGATTTAGAGGAAGAGAATGAATAAGGAACAAAAGACAGGAGAAAGAGGGAGGTAGATGATAGACAGAGGGGACATAAATAGAAAGATGGAGAGTGAGGGGAAGGAGGAGAAGAGAGAGAGAGAGACAGACAGAGAGAGAGACAAAGAGAGAGAGACAGAGACAGAGACAGAGACACAGAGAGACAGAGAGACAGAGAGAGAGAAAGAAAGAGAGTCTCTTTTTTCCATAACAAATAGTATAACAAAAAACAAAATAAGGGAAGACAGGGAGGATTTTATCTTAAAATTCCAAGTCACAGTCCATTGCTCCTTACAAGTCAAGATAAGAGCCTGAAAGTACATTCATTCCACATCCACAGCTAAGAGCAAAGAGAGAATAGGAACATGGAGCACACAGTTTCAAATACACAGCATGTGCTACATCACATCTGTGTAAACTATAATCAAATAAGTACTAAAAGAAAAAAGAAAAAATTTAAAAAGTCACACACTAATAAAATACATAATAAGGCACTCTTTAAAAATAAGAGAATGTATTATAGGCAACTAACAAAGTAGATCAGGTCACTATGTGACATTTTCTCTTTAAAGATAATTGGTAACTGATTTAAAATTATGGAAAAACTTGGCTTTCCCCTTTCTTATGCTATATATTTAAGTTAATAAAAATAAGTATGCTTTCAGACAACAAATTGCGGGAAGAATCAGCACTGAACATAGCTGGACTGTATGCAATGAAGAACGATTCAGAAACAAGACATAAATCCCAGCTGGAAGATAGAATCTACAAAAGAGATCATCAATAGCAGAAACATGGCCCATGACTAAACATCAAAGTCATGGTTTGTCTTCAAGAATTTTAAAAGCATTAAAGTAGTTATAGTCAAGTCCTTTTCTCTGGTTTATAAATATCGGATAGTAATGGGATGCTAATACTATTAATAGGGAGGTTATAGGAACTCAGTTCTAAATTTTTGTGCTTTATAGATATTAACATTATGAAAATCTAAATAGACTATCATATTATAATACTCTATATCATTATTGAAATAAAAGTTTGTAAAGCTGAGACTAAGAGTAGAAGCACATATCGTGACTAAGTTGCCCACAATAAACCAGTGATGGTTCTAGCAATTACATCTTTTATGTTTTTTTAACTATTTTAGGTGATAACAAAGACAAAGGACTTTTGTGTGATTCTGCCAGTGGACCATTCTGTCTACTTACCTTGTTAATTTGCAAACAAAAGAAAAACTTGAAAACTGTGGGGTGTTGTTCAATCCTTTGTGTTCATGAAGACTTACAGATAAGTAGACACAATCTCAGATATATGCTAGAAAGACTGATAATATACATTGACAAAAGAAAAGTCATAACCTTCACAGCATAGAGCAGTTGACAGAAGGCCAAAGGAAGCACCAAGAAGCAGCACAGGAGATACAAGGTTCCTTGTCCTTTAAAGTTGGAAGGGCATCCAAAGAGATCAATTGATTTTGAATATCCAAGTGTGGTTCAAGGAGGCTGATATGCTACACTGAGCAGGTGTCCTATTGCTGTTGCCAACAATTAATCTGGCTCAAATCGACCTGGCAGTGGTGGTAGCGGTGGCAGTAGTGGTGCATTCCTCGCTACTAGCCCCAATGTTCTGGATTCCCAAATGAAAGCCACACACATACATGCAGCCTTATATTTTAATAGGCCTTAAACAGCTCAATGGACAGGCCACATCCAAACCTCCACCTGGCTAAACCTCCCCTCCGATATTCCTGATTTATTTTACTTACCAAAATATATATTTCACCTTTGCTGCCCTAGACCCAGTCGGAGATCCCACTAGGGCCGCTCTTCCCCAGCTCTTACTTGTTTGGTATCCTCTCTCTCTGTACCTCTCAGGCCTTGTGTTACTTCTTCCCTGGCATGATTGTTCCAAATCCTTTTTCTTCCCTTGGTCTACTTGCTAGGGATTCCTAAAGTCCTGCCTCTGTCTTCCTGCCCAGTCATTGGCGGGCAACTTTATTTACCAATGAAACCATCTGGGGACAGGGACCCTCAGTGTCCTACATGCGGATTTTTGTGCAATCTTGGGAACCCCATTAAAATAAAACAAGCATTAGAACAAATCCACATCTGTGCCTCATTATCCAGTAAGAGTGGTACAAAGTATCTGATAGATTTATGTTGAAACAAAAGCAAAACTTATGTGACCCCCCTTTACTCTGTCTGGTTAACACAGGGGGATCTTTAAAAGCTAGACTATATATCCCAGTGACAATATTTCCTAGTTTATTTTGGCTTCTTAAGAACATCTTTTCAAACAGTAGCTGACTTTCATGGACAGAGAAAAGTTGGGTTCTGTATTAGGTGCCATATGTTTTTGTCCAAGGCCAGCTTAGGCACCACAGTGTAAAACAAGGAAGGTCAAGTGTGGAGCCAGAAAAAAGTCACTCAGCAGACTTCTGAGGGAGCAAAACTTAATTTTGTTGGGAGAGCATAAAAAGGGGGGAAAATCACACACATGTACACACACACATACAGTAGATAGAGCAAGTCCCAACAATACAACTTTAGTTTTTCCGCTTTCATACCCCTTAAGACAAAGTTCTCTAAGGACAAAATCGCCCCATAGCAACAAGTTAGAAATTTTCTAAAAACAATCACCACCAAAACATATTCTTCAAAAATCATATTAAAGTCATTACACAAAAAGGGAATTATAATTGCATACACTTCTTTTGAAACTTATACCTAATTATATATTCCTTGTGTATCTTTCTTTCCATAATTTCAATGAAGCTCCAAAGCAATAATTCTTTTGTCATAGATTATCAAAGTTCAAGCAAGTAAGTTTACAAAACAAATTCTTAGCTGATGACAATCTGCATTTACTGAGGAACAGGTTGTTTATCTTACATTTTATTTTTGAAGTCTTGATCAGCTAAACTGATGAATCATCTGTTCTCTATTCTTACATTCATTAGAAAATATACTCTTTATTCATAACCCTGCATTTTCATATGCACACTGAAACTTGTGGCCACATCCTTAGATCAGAAGATTCAGGAACTGAGTCAGATATAACCTAGAATGAATAATGTTTTCTATGATCATTAACTTGTCCCAAGTCTATTTTTCTTGCTAGTATAATTGCATGCTTATAATGCATGAAAGCTCTCTGTATTCCTATTTCTAATCTATGGAGCCTTTGCTATTACTAAGAAGTGGCAAATTCTATTGTTAAT
Source organism: Mastomys coucha (assembly GCF_008632895.1). Lineage (NCBI taxonomy): Eukaryota > Metazoa > Chordata > Mammalia > Rodentia > Muridae > Mastomys > Mastomys coucha. Next base: position 12,692,662 of record NW_022196914.1, read on the forward strand.
TCCAACCTTAAACTTTCTGCCAACTACTGTAAATTCCCAGAATTATTAAATCAAAATATTTTCCTAAAAATACTTAACTAAAATCAGGAATTCTATGAAATTGTTAATTCATCCCAACAGCATTATTTCATGAAAGTTCATCTTCATGTTGACCTGTAGGAAACTTGCTCAACACAACACAGTTGTCTATCATCCAGGAAGTAATCACACCAGGCTATAGGCAGTGAGAATCTCCCCTGTGACCAATCACACAATGTCATGTATATGAGAAATATACAGTACTTTTCCAAATTCAAAGGTGTTTTTGGAAGCATATTTCCATTGTCTGCTTTGTTTGACAAGAATTTTGAGAAAACTTGAAGCATTTCATGCATATGACTATTGATATTGTTACTCTTTTTAAATTGGGAATCAAACTGATAATCGTGTGGATAGAAGTAGATTATAATTATAGAATAAGAATATGTTCTTATTCTATAAGAACCTATATATAAAACACTGCTTTCAGACATAATTATACCTAGAATGCTAAATATATAACTTTTGATAACATTCTCAATGACCCCCATCTCAAATGTCTAAGCAAGTTTCATGGAAAAATGATTGTGTTCTTAACACTGATTGTACAAATTTATGCTCATAAATTATATAGCATGATATGCCACCAATTGTTAAATAATTAAATATTTTGCAATGACATAATGAGAGTCATTAAGGATGATAATGAGAATTCTTAGGAGACTCTGTTTAAATGAAATATATTATCAAACATACTATCAAGCAAAAGCATAAATTTAAAGAGTTCAAAATTTGCTTTGATTTAAGTACTTTCTCATGAACTCAGTAATAATATAAGTTTTCTAATTTTATTTCCTGATTCATTTGCTTTCTTAGTCTCTTCTTTCTAAAAATAAGCAGGGTATTGTTTATAAAGTAACTCATTTTTGAGTCACATATGTCTTATATCAGAATATTCTCATTGATGTAGATGATTTTAACTTTCTTCCAATAATTAGTTGTGGATCAAAGCCTCATTGCAAATCATTCAGTGAAAGGATTATTATTGTATTTTTGCAGACTGGAAGTATTAATTTATTCCTCACCTCATTCTATCTGTTTCTCTTTCTTTCTGGAATTCTTTTTAGGTGTGACTTCATAAAGAACTTTGGGTTTGTACAGCTATAAATATTCCAGGATACTCAGAGATGCACTGGAAATGATGGTTATCCAAATAAACTATATTCCACCAGTGAGATAAAAATTGACTATAAAAACTGAAGGTATTCAATATTCTGTATTGTTATATTCAGTATACTTCCTTTAAGAAATATGAAATTATTAAGACTGATAGATAAGCTCTTAAGAATTGAATATGATTATCCATCTTTGCAGCAGTGCCTCTAACATTGTCTCTGTGACCTTCCTTTCCTTGAATACTCCACATTTCTAGCCTTAAGCATGTATCTAAAATGGATATGATGCCATTCATTTTAATATTGCTGTTATTTGAAATTCAATCTATGGTCTTATTAAAGTTCCACCTTGCCTTTTCATTTTTCTCACACTTCTTGTGCTGTCATGAATCCTGTGATATCAAAAATAGCTAGGTTATTTTTCCTATGTTAGTTCGTCTCTTAAAGTGTCCAGATGGAATCTCCAGGTATTTTTTTCTATTGTTCACCATTTCCTCCAACTCAAGAGTCTCAAAAGATTCAGAAATCTCAGGAGAGCATTCTCAAGCAACTCAGGTTATGTTTATGGGTCATACATCCTTCCAGTAATCCAAACCGTGTAATAAACTGTGAACATCTGAAAACTTTTGGAAATGCTTCTGGGTGGTTTCTAAAGACGGGACTGTTAACAAGATGTGCATGTTCCTGAATGTTGTATGCCTATGGAATGCTTTCTGAGATATATTGTATACTTCTGTAGGAAAAATCATTCGATATAGTGTAGATCCATATACTACCCCATAGTTTTTATAACTTTATTATTTTTAATAAATATAATTTTTATTCTTATAAGATTTCCTAAAGTTACAAATACCAGTATATCAAAGACAATATTACTTAACTCCTGAGCTTGCATATTTTCTGAGATAGATAATTTTCTGTAGGAAGTTAATATAATTCTTTTGAATGTAATTTGAATGGTAGGTGAACTGTAATGGTTTGATTTTATGGTAGAAATATGTAAATGTCTTCACTAACCCTACATTAGATAGAGGGCTAATATCCAAAACATATAAAGAACTCAAGAAGCTAACCACCAAAAAGAAAACAAACAACTCAATCAAAAAATGGGCTATAGAACTAAACAGAGAATTGAGGACAGAGGAATCTCGAATGGCTGAGAAGCACTTAAAGTAATGTTCAAAGTCCTTAGTGATCAGAGAAATGCAAATCAAAATGACCCTGAGATTCCACCTTACACCAAAAAAAGGAGGGTAAAGAGCAAAACCTCAGGTTACAACACATGCTGGCAAAGATATGGAGAAAGACTCCTCCATTGCTGGTGGGAGTTCAAACTGGTATAACCTCTCTGGAAATAAATCTGGAGGTTTCTCAGAAAATTAAAAATAGATCTACCTGAAGACCCAGTTATATCATTCTTGTGCATATACCCAAAAGATGCCCCATCATGCCACAGAGGCATGTGTTCCACTATGTTCATAGAAACCTTATTTGTGATAGCCAGAAGCTGAACCTAATCCAGATATCCCACAATGGAAGAATAGATACAGAAAATGTGGTTCATTTACACAATGTACTCAGCTATTAAGAACAAGGACATCGTGAGTTTTGCAGGCAAATGGATAGAACTAGAAAATATCATCCTGAGTGTAGTAACTCAGACCACAAAGGACATAAATTGTATGAACTCACTAATAAGTAGATATTAGCCAAAAATAGTGCAGAATACCCAAGACACAACCCACAGGACTCAAGAAGGTTAAGAAGCTAAAGTATCCAAGAGAAGATGCATCAATCCCACTTGAAAGGGAGAAGAAAGCAGTCATGGGAGGCGGAAGCAGAGGGAGGGAGGGACCTGGGTGTGAGAGAGGACAGGGAGGAGAAGGAAGGGAACATGATCAGGTATTAGGGCAACAGGACTGAAGCCCTGAGGGCCAGCAGAAAGAACGTCAATGGGCAACATTGGGAGGCGATATGTGGGGGTACCCTCTAGAGACCTGGGAGGTGAGAGACTCTCAGGAGTCAAAGGGACCTTGGATGAAGTGCTTTACAGTGGGGAAGAAGAATTTGGAGAGCCCACCTCCAGTGAGGGATAGGACATCAAGTGGAGGGATGGGGTTGCAGTCCTACAGTCAACAGCTCTGACCCAGAATTGTTCCTTTCTGAAGGAACTGCAGGGACAAAAATGGAGAAGAGATGAGAGAAAGGAGGTCCAGGGACAGGTCCAAATTGGGAATTAGCTCAAGGAGGTCTGAGGTCCTGACACTGTCACTGATGCTATGCTGTGCTTATACACAGGAGCCTAGCATGGCTGTCCTCTGAGAGTCCCAACAAGCAGCTGAAAGAGTCAGATGCTAGCACCCAACCAATGGACAGAAGAAGAGGACACTTATGTCTGAATTGGGGAAAAGCTGAAAGAAGCTGACGAAGAGGGTGGCCCCATGGGAAGACCAGTAGTCTCAAATGACCTGGACCCTAGAGATCTCTCAGACACTAAGCAGCATATATCAGGTGATCTGAGGCTCCCAATACATAAAAGCAGAGGACTGCCTGGTCTGGCCTTAGTGAGAGAACATTCACCTTATCCTCTGGATACTTGAGGCCCCAGGGAGTAGGGAGGCCTGGTAGGGTGGAGTTGGGAAGTGGGACATCCTCTTCAAGTCATTGGTCATAGGGGAGTATTATGTGATGGGAACTTGTCAGGGGGCAGAACAGGAGAGGAATGAAGTCTGAACTGTAAAAAAAAAAAAAATAGGGGGGATTAAAGAATAAAAATAAATAAATTAAAATGAAAACCCTAATGATTGGTTGGTAGTCTTAGTGATCTAATCACTCACACATAGCATGCACTATAAAGGGTTCATTGTTCTATGCCTTCTATTGGGGATTCCACCTCCCTATCTGACAAAATTTGCAAGAGTTACTATTAGCTTGTACAAAATCAGTTCAAAGATAAGAAAGTCAGAGAAGAGACAAGATTGTACTAAATACACAAGAAAGATCTCAAATTGAAGGAAAAATTAAGTGTTTAATTTAGGAAGTTGAACATCATCCTTTTTCAGACAGCAGGAGGCCAGAAATTTAGTACCCAATGCAGAAATGAATCAGTATATTATAGTGATTCAAAATTATTAGAATATTGTCCTACTACTACTGTTTTTGTTTGCATCTCCAATTCCAAGCTTAGAATATATCAAAATTACGTATTGTCACAATACATTTGATCATGAAATCTCTTTGTTAAATATTCTTCAGCTAAGGTGAGTGAAAGTATAAACTCTAATATGAGGTCAGGTCAAAAACTTCACCCTTAATTTTAAAACCAGACTGAAGTTTTAAGTTAATAGAGTGTATAAAAATAGTAGCTTGTCTCAAAAATTGACATGGTAACTCACAGTGCTGACAGCTGAATGATCTAGATTTTCTTTCCTTTGCATTTCAGATGTAGGAATGCTCAAGCATTGTTGGAGTTAGGTTAATCAATAGTTTATATTCTACTAGATTTTTTAAAAATATAATTGTTGCTATTGGTCCTGCATTAGCACCTACTTCATAGAACCAGAGCAGTTTCTTTTCTATTACTTTGTGTTCGACTAAAATCCTAATTTTATTTAGAAAGCAGGAAGTTACCATTGTAATAAGCAGTCTAGGGTATAAAAATATTCCTTTATGTTTGATAATACCATACTCAATGTCAAGCTTTTAGATGTGGTGGTCTTGACTCTTTGCAATATTTATTTTTTTTCTCAGTACCATACCAATGGTTAGGTTACAAAACACAGCTGTTCTTATTAGTAAACCGAGTTATGCAAGTTAATAAAATGTGTTTTAATATTCATGTGAGTCCAAGCATGTAACACAGATAAGGCCTTAACAGTAGGACAAACATCTTATTCACAACACTGTTTTATGTGCTTTTTACTGTGTAAGTAAATATTTAAAACATTAAATACTCTGTTTCATCATAAGAAATATCTGAATTACAAATGACTATACAATCATCCTATCAACTAGAACAAAACACAAAAGAAAGCAACAGATAATTAAAATATATATATATGTTCTAAGTCAATATATTATATATATATATATATTTTCTAAGTCATACAAGTATGTTTTAAATTAGACTTAGATTTTCTATTTTACCAAAAAAATTTAGTAGGTAGGTCTCAGAGATGTTCAGGCAGTCAGTTCCCTTATGAAGAAATCAAATTTTTACTCAGGCATAAAAGGTATATTATTTTCAAACTCCCAATCTCAAGGCTCAGATATCCACAAGGAAGAGGAGGCAGAAAGATTAAACAACCAATACTGCTGAATAACTCTACAGAAATAGTTTTCCAACACAGTAAGCCTGATCCATGTATGCATTCACAGAGCCTGTGACAGCATGCAGAAGTCAATCCAGACAAAATTCTAGCTGTGACAAAAGGAAGGAGAGACAATATGCCACCCCTAACCAAGTAGCCATGTGCAATTGATCTCAGGTGGAAAGAGAAATATCAGTTTTGTTTTGTTTCCAGTGGAGTCTTATGGTTTATAGCATCCATACTCCAGGAGAGACCCTATGACTGAGTAGTTGGCCAAGAGCAAACTGGCTCTGTTTGTTTTGTTTTGTTATTTTTGTCTTATTGATTCTTTTTCCTTCCCCCTTCTGTTTGTATGTCTGTTTTGATGTTAATTTTCAGTTCCTTTCTGTGTGCCTTTTTTCTGTTTTCAAAAGAAAGAAAAACAAAGAACTCATAAAGATAAGAATAATGGTGAAGATAGAGAAGCATATTGCCTGTAACATATACATTGAGTGTCTGAGTGTACTGTGAGCCTGTGTTTGTGTGTGTGTGTATGTGTGTGTGTGTTTGTGAGAAAGAGAGAGATACAGAGAGAGAGACAGAAGAAGAGGTTTAGCAAAGATGTTTCCTAATTTATTAATCAAATATGTATAATAATAATTAGAATGGATCAACTATTGAAAATATTTATGTAATAAGTATTTATTAGGGGTTTAAAGTAATCCTGTGTTGGTATTAAACTAAAGTAGACTATCTTTTTCTGCTCTAAAAAGAGGTTGCAGCTGTATATCATTCCTTCATACAAACTGTTTTCTCTCTTTCTGTGACTGCTACATCTATTATATATGTTTTTATTTTATGTTTTTTTTTACAGTTTTGTAGGTTCTATCTCTGAGACTGACAGAGATTCTTGCCTGAGCATGGATGAGAGGTTGTTTCATAGAGCAAATAAAGAAAACTATATATCCTACTTCCAACAGCCATTACCTTTTATTATTTCCTCAGGAAGTGTTGGAACTCAGCTCCTATTTTACTTTGTGATATGTCTTAGTTAGGGTTTCTAATGCTGCAGCAAAATGCCACGACTGAAAAGCAATTTGGGGAGGAAAGGGTGTATTAGGCTTCCACTTCCAGATCAAAGTCTATCACTTGGGGAAGTCATGACAGGAATTCAAGTAAGGCTGAAACCTGGAGTCAGAAGAGAATGCAGAGGCCATAGAGAGATACAGTTTACCAGCTTGCTTCTCGTGCTTGCTAAGCCTGCTTTCTTATAGAACCCAGGACCACCAGTTAAGTGATGGCACTACCCACCTTGGGATCAATCTCCCCTTTGGATCAATAATTGAGAAAATGCCATACAGCTGGATCTCATGGAGGCATTTCCTCAACTGAAGCTCCTTGCTCTCTAAATACTCTAGATTGGGTTGTGTTGATACAAATCCAGCCAGTACATTGTTCTTTACAAAAGTGTTCATTGTTTTATTCATGAAGTTTCCCCCTGTGCCTATGTGCACAATCTTTGAACATGCTTTTTAATAAATATTCACTTTTTTATATGAAACTCACCTAAACTCATAATTAATGTAACTATTTACCAAACTAAATGTACACTAGGATATTTCATTGTCACATAAATTAGCATGTATTATTTTTATGAGTAAAATGTTTTTTATAGTGGGTCACATGAAAATGACTAAATTTTCCAAGTATTCTTATTATGTAACAACCTACCCTAGTAGCATTGTACCTGGCAGGGTAGGCCCTTGTAAGTTAATGCTATTAGAGGACTCTTCACATTATCAAAACCAGGATTATTCATTTTATATATGGCAAAGTTTTTGTAAATCTCCTATGTCATAGCACAGATAATATACTGTCTGAGACTATGTTCATATTTTTCGTGACTCACTTTACAATGAATTATAGACTCTCAGACATGTGCTTTCTTAGTACTTAGTATATTTATAAGTACATATTTACATTTGTATAAATAAGAACTACTATTAATTAGTATAAAATAACAATATATTATAGATTATATGTGTACAACCCCAAGCAATTTTAAGGTATGTATTTGGTTATTTTTTTCATTACACTAAGGAAGAGAAAGATCTTTAGTAATTGACAGCTAAAATCCATTTTAAATGTGTGTAGGTGATGAGTCTTCTTGTCTGAGAATAAGCATGCTTGCTACCAGCTATCAAAACAGAAATTTCAGATGACATTTTCCATAACTTATGTTAATGGTATTGCTCTACCATTTTTATTTTAGCAGCAACTCTAAAAGAAAACAATTGAATTATTCTTTGTTGTTGATTTGTTTTTCCTTTCTATTTTTTATTTTGGAGATTACAACATTTCTCACTTTCCTTTCCTCCCTCCAAATACCATATAACCAGGCACTCCACTGCCCAATTCTTGGTCCCTCCAAATCCTTTTTCCATCCCTTCTCCCTATTTGTACTCAGAGGGCAGAAGCCCCCTTAGGTATCTCCCCACCCTGACAATGCAAGTCTCTGCAAGACTAGAGTCATCGTCTCCTTCTGAGGTTAGACATAACACAACAGCCCAGTTATGGGAATGTATTATAAAGATGGGCAATAGTTTTAAGAATAGTCCCCACTCCAGTTGATGGAGGACATAGATGAATACCAAGCTGCACATCTGCTCCACATATAAGAGGTCCTAGATCCAGCCCACATATGCTTTTTGGTTGTTGGTTCAGTCTCTGAGAGCTCTCCAAGGTCCAGATTATTTGACTCTGTTGGTCTTCCTTTGGAGTTCCTATTCCCTACAGGGCCCTCAGTCCCTCCCTGAAATCTTCCATAAGAGTTCCCTAGTTCCACTAACTGTTTAGCTGTGGGTCTCTGCATCTCTTTCTCTTGGCTGCTGGGTGGAGCCTCTCAGAATTCAGTTATTCTAAGCTCCTGTCAGCAACTATGGCAGAGTGTCATTAATAGTGTCAGGAAATGTCACTTGCCTGGGATGGGTTTCAAGTTATTGCTTGGCTGCTCTCTCAGTATCTGCTCTGTCTTTGTCCCTGCATTTCTTATAGACAGGGTAAATTTTGGGTTGAAAGTTTTGTGGGTGGGTTGGTGTCTCTATAGCTCCACTAGGGTTCCTGCCTGGCTAAAGGAGGTGGGCTCTTCATGTTCCATATCCTCATTGCTGTGAGTCTCAGCTAATGTTACTCCCAATAATTCCTGGGAGGCTCCCCCATCCCATGTCTCTGGCACATCCTCGAGAACCCCCCCCTCCAATGTTTCAGATTTAAGTTTATTCTCCTGGACTTCGGCCATCTCACCTGTCTCTCTCTCCACACCTGATCCTGAACACCCTATTACCCTCTTGATCCCATCTCCCACCCAGTTCTTTTTCTCCTTTTGCCTCCTAGGACTATTTTATTCCCCCTTTTATGTGAGAGTCCTTCTTTTTAGCTTTTCAGGTCTATGGAATATAGCTGAAGTGTCCTATACTTTATGGCTAATATCCATATATAAGTGAGCTTATACCATGCATGTTTTTCTTGGAGGGGGTTTGACTTAGCTCACTCAGGATAATATTCTCAAGTTCCATACATTTGCCTAAAATATTCATTATGTCTTTGTTTTTAATGGCTGAATTCTATTCCATTGTGTAGATCGAACACATTTTCTTTATCCATTCTCCAATTGAGGGACACCTAGGTTGTTTCTAGCTTCTGGATATTACAAATAAAGCTTCTACTATGAACATAGTTGAGCAAGTGTCTTTGTGGGATGTTGGAGCATCATTTGAGTACATGCCCAGGAGTGATTCAGCTGGGTCTTTGAGGTAAAACTATTTCTGAGAAAACGCCAAATTAATTTCTGAAGTGCTTGTATAAGGAGTGTTCCCCTTGTACAACATTTTCCCTAGCGTGTGCTATCACTTGATGTTTTGTTTTTCTTTTATTTTTATACTTTTTTTTTTAAATAAGGAGAGTTCTTTTGTATGGAAAGAGCTAGTACAACCACATATTTGAAAGGAGAAACAATAGGGACTCTCATGGAGGGAAGGGAGTGTGAGTTCACAATTCCATTTCCTATCCTAAGTAAGAGGTTCCCCAAATCACTTCTAAAGAAGCTGCACAGCAGATCTTTAGCATTGTCTGCCATTACAAATAGCTAGGCTAAATTGAAAGACAGAGGTAAGGACAAAATAAAAGCAAAAGAAAATAAATGACCTTTAAAACAAACAACATCCACCCACCCAGCTCCCAACCCTTTTCTACACATGCATGAGGTAGAAAGCAGAGGCCACAGGACCCCTTTCAACAAAGGAGCCTTGCACAGAGCCTCACATGTACTGCTGCTTTGGCATTGTGACATGCAAGGATGGACCTGGGGAGGTTGCAGGTCTGAAGCAGGCAACTGGGAGCTGCAGGCATCATGTGCCAGGAAGATCACTAGTCAGAGCTGGTAGACAGTGGAGAGAACAGCTGGGTGACTGTGCTCATCCCCAGCACTGACCACTCTTCCAAATGACCTATTTTGTCTTAGAGCCATCTCACAAAATAGCTGGCTTTCCCATTCATCAAAGAATGCAGAAGTCAGACTTCTGTGTCCTTGGTTGTAAATGTTTCCAAATGGACCCTTTAACTCAGAATTACAGGAAATGAGGTCAAGGTGGACCTGAAAAGTAACATGCAGTGGATGTTGAATGTCGGGGGAGTGGACCTAGCTGGAGTTACCTTATGGCCTCAGTAGGCATAAACTTGTGCCCTGGGCTCTGAGTGTTAAGTCATTCATGACTTCATCACTGACCATCCAGAAGACAAGACAACAAGGTTGATATGACATCTTATCCAAGTATCTCTAGAAGTAGCAGAGCAACCATGGCTTTAGAAGTGAACCAGTTTTTCTGTGTATTGCAATCATTTTTTGTTTATCCCCCTTAAAGAATCTTAGACCCAGAAGTGTTCTATGAACTCTGAATTTGAAAATGATAGACTTGGGAATCAGACAAAGAAAACAACTGTTAAGTAACCAGACTAAATGCAGCTGGCATAAGTTTTCACCAATTGGTGGTACAGCTGACCATATCATCAGGGCCAACAGACTGAAGAGTCCTGGTAGCCAAACGAGGAATTGCACCATCAGTGGTGTATACAAAGCCATCAGCAGTATAAGATGACTTCAGTAGGCAGGAGTAAAAGATTCTGCTCCACCTCTACCCATCTCAGCAGTAAAAAAGGTATGTGCTGAGTTTTCCTGTTCCCACTAAAGGCCATGGCACTTTGAAGGATTCTCTTCTGATTTTATCTCTGATCTGAACATGGGGGTTTGAAACCAAAATAAGACTCAAGTCCTATTACACTTGGACCTTGACTCAAAAAAACATGTGAAGAGATATTGCACCTTAAAATACATCTACAGATGTATTTTAGTAAAAACTTGGAGTGGCCAGATCATTTCAGGGATGAATATATTTGACCTGAAGCCTATACTCTGTACCCAGAGTCTAATTACAAATGTGCCTCTCAGAGGGAAGGAGGCCACAGCTGATGTCATAGAGGTGGTAAGCAGATGAACTTGACATGCAATTTCCTGGCCTTTTATGCCCAGAGTTTATCTTAACCATGTTGGTGGTTGTAAGATGGAATCTCAGTGGCATTTTGATTTGCATTTCCCTGGTAACTAAGGAGTTGGAACATATCTTTATGTATTTCTAGGACATTGGAGATTTCTCTTTTGAGAATTCTCTGTTTAACTCTGTACCTACAATCTATTGATTATGTTCTTTTGAGAGCCTTCAGCCATCTGGATGGCTTTAGTCCCTGGATGTTCCCGTTGTAGTAGGTATTGGGAGTGAGTCTACTCTCAATTATGCTAGGGTGTCAGGCCTCTGATGGCCATCATTGGGCTATATGGTTCTGGATAGGTAGGTCTAAAGAAGGTGGGAAGATAGGTGTTGGGACAATGGCAGTCCAGCAGGGATAGCCAGCAATCGGATTCTTTATTCCTTGTGCCTTTTTTTCATTAATCTTTACATTTTTATACACCATCTTAATTATCAGTATTTACTTGAAACTGAGTCACACTATGTAGTCCTATCGACATTACCTGGGTTAATATGATAAGAAAAATCAAATATAATTAAATTTTAAACATTATTGAAATGATTTGGCATGCCCCTCATTGACTGAATTCCATACTGTCCATGTACATCAAAATTAACAACCTCTATGTATGACTAAACATCAAAAACATTAAGAGAATTTATAAATTTAAGACATTTTTAGAAATTTATTTTGTATATCCAATGAATCTTATCACTTACACATTTTTCACATTTAAATATTGTTTTAAAACTTAACATGAATGATTAGCAAAACTTATTACAGTGTTTGAGATTCATATGCATTTAATATTAAAATGGGAAAAAGGAAACAAAAGGCAAGCGCAAAATGAATTTTTTTTCTTTAAAAGTGGATTCATGCATTGTTCCTGTTTCAGGATTACTGAGAAAGAATAGTTAATTTTTGTTGAAGTAGGAACGTTAAGAGCATAGGCATATACGAAGATAGCGAATCAATTAATAAAAAATTACAGGAGGCTATGAATTTCTTATAAGGAACCTGAAGATAATTCAACTGTAAATACTAAGAGATAGTATAGACAATTAACAGTTTTTTCATTTTTTGAATGTTTAATTTGAGTTGCAGTCCCTTCTATAATTATTTATAGAGAGTATAAATTAAAATTGCCACTCATCTTTTGTATTACTTGTTTCATACAACTTTGCATCTATGAAAGAAACACATCTTTAATTTTAAATGATTTCCTTTAAAGGAGAATGATGAAGTTGACCTCTCTAACTAAGGTAATCAGAAAGAGTATAATTGCATATTCAAAAACTAGAGAGTCAGCTACCAGAACCAAATAAAAATAAATATACTGTCTACATAACAGGCATACTTTTCAATGAATGTCAAATTGTTTTACATTTAAAATACTGAATTCTAAAGGAGTACCAAAGAGGTCACATTGCAAGTCATTTTGCATTTATGGCACACAGAAATAAAATTTTAGTGTTTGGAATATATCACCTCTTTTTAACTGCCCTCTAAGTGACAATCCCTTCATCATTTTAAGTAGGCATTCAGTATGAAATATAAAAGTTCACATGCTACTGATCAAGACAGAGAAAATTAGCTTTTATTTATTTTATTTAAAAGATTAATATTAAACTATTCTGTCAGTTTAATAAAGAAATATTGTTTTCTTTTTCTTACACTTGTTCCAATAGGAATTCTTCTTTACTAAAATTTGTACTTGAAAGTGACAAGTCTCTAGCTGTATATGGAAGAATGCTTATGTTGGGCTAGGTTTGCATGGAAATTTAGGGCTTTAAAGTTGCTAGAGGTCATGAAACTGAGGTAGCTAGAAAGAGAGCTTGTTGAGAGACACATATTCAGTTACTTAAGTAAAATGACATTGGTAAACATTCATATGCTAAACAAAATATCTACACCATAGGCATTAAATTTGGAAACAGTACCAATTTCTGAACCAAAGCACAGGAAAGAATATTTTCTCACCTATTGAAGCCAAAGCACTGTAACAGACACTCATTCCAATAATGTGAGTATAAATTAGAAATCTTTCCCTAATTGTATAATTTTCTTAATTTTCAAAATTTAAGTATAATAGTCTTATAATAATTTTTAATTTTACTTCAAAGTGTTTTAAATTTTGTTATAGTCTTGTTAACAGAGTTTTAATATTAATTACATCTGATTGATAAAACTATAAGTTATTTATTTTCTATAGTCACCAGAGAATTTTTAATCATTTTGCATTTTCAGTCATAATTGTACATTTATAGTTTTTCCAGTTTACCGTTGTTCACTCAAATATAACCACTTAACTGGTTCTGAAAGAAAGCAGCTGCTTACAGTTGACTCATTTTAGAAATTTGCTCTTCTCATCCAAACTATGACATCTTATTTTTTTTAATTTATATGTATTTGTTTATTTACAACCAAAATGTTACACGCTCTCCCAGTCCCCCCTCACAGAGACCCACCCTATGCCCTATCCCTTTCAGTTATGAGAGGGTGGGTTTCCCTGAGCATCCCTCAACCCTGGCACATCAAGTCTCTGTAAGATTAGAAACATCCTCTCCCAATAAGAACAAACAAGGAAGCCCTGTTGGGGAACTGATACAATAGTCATGCTACAGTATTAGGGAGAACTCTCTGGTTGATAAGGGACCCACATAGAGACTGAGCATCACATCTGCTACATATGTGCCGGGGCCCTCATTCCAGTCTGTGTGTGTATTCCTTGGTTGGTAGTTGAGTCGCTAAGAGCTCTCAGAGATTCAGGTTACTTGACTCTCAGTCTTTCTGTGAGGTTTCTATTCCCTTCCAGGCCTTCAGTCCTTCCCCTAATTCTTCCATAGACAATATTGTGGATGCCAGCAAATGCTGGCTGACAGGAGCCTGATATAACTGCCTCCTGAGAGGCTCTGACAGTACCCGACTAATACAGAAGTATACACTCACAGCCATCCATTGGACGGAGCACAGTGTCCCCAATGAAGGAGCTACAGAAAGGACCCAAGGATCTGAAGGGTTTGCAGCCCCTTAGGTGGAACAACAATATGAACTAACTAGTACCCTCAGAGCTCCCAGGGACTAAACCGACAACCAAAGAGTGCACATGGTGGGACTTATGCTTCCAGTTGCATATGTAACAGAGGATGGCCTAGTTGGTCTTCAGTGGGAGGAGAGGCCCTTGGCTCTGTGAAGGTTCTATGCCCCAGTGTATGGAAATGCCAGGGCCAGGAAGCGGGAGAGGGTGGGTTGATGAGCAGGGGGAAGGGGAGAGGGAACAGGTTTTTTTTTTATTATTATTTTTTCTTTTTTTCGGAGGTGAAACCGGGTAAGGAGATATCATTTCACATGTAAATAAAGAAAATATCTTATAAAAAAATAAAATAAAAAAAACAGGACCCCCCTCCCCAAAAAAAGAATCCCCAACCTCCATCCAATGTTTGACTGTGGGTAATCGTGTCTGTTCCGGTCAGCAGCTGAATAGAGCCTCTTGAAGGACAGTTATGCTAAGATCCTGTCTGCAAGAATTGCAGAGTATTAATAGTGTTAGAGATTGGTGCTTATTCATTGATGGGTTTCAATCCTGCTTTTGATTGGCCATTCCTTCAGTCTCTGCTCAACTTTGTACCTGCTTTTTTTTTTTTTTTTTTTTTTTTTTTTTTTTTTTTTTTTTTTTGACAGGACAAAGTTGGGGTCGAAAGTTTTGTGGGTAGGTTGGTGTCCTTATCCCTCCCACCTTTATATCCTCCTTCCTGGCTATAGTAGGTGATCTCTTCATGTTCTATGTCTACAATGTGAGACATCTAGGTTATGATCACCTCATTGACTCCTGGGAACATCTACATTCCAAGTCTATGGAGCTTCCTAAAGATTGCCCCTCCCTTCCTCCAGGTAGCTGCAGATTTCCACTAATTTTCCTGGGCCTCTGGGCTTCTCACCTGTCTCTCCCAACACATGTCCACCCATTCCCCTCCCATTTGCCTCAACTATCCACTTCCCTGTCTTCGTCTGCCTCCTATGACTATTTTGATCCCTCTTCTTAGTGTGATTCAGCCATCTGTACTTGGGTCTTCATCCTTGTTTAACTTCTTTGGGTCTGTGGGGTGTATCATGAGTATTCTGTACTTTTTGTCGATTATACACTTATCAGTGATTAGACATCGAAGTTTGGGTCCTGGACTAATTCACTCAGGATGCTATTTTCTAGTTCCATTCATTTTCCTGCAAAATTCATGATGTCCTTATTTTTAATAGCTAAATAGTATACCATTGTGTAAATGAGTCAAATTTTCTGTATCAGTTTTTTAATTGAGGGACATCTGGGTTATTCCCAGTTTTTATCTATTATGAATAAGATTGCTATGAACATAATGAAGCATGTATCCTTGTGGTATGGTGGAATATTTTTTTGGTATATGCCCAGGAGTGGCATAGTTGGGTCTTTAGGTAGAAATGTTTCCAATTTACTGAAAAATGACAGAATGATTTCCAGCATGGTTACACAAGATTACACTCCTACAAGCAGGAGTGCCACCCTTTCTTCATATCCTTGACAATGTGTGTTGTGGCTTGAGTTTTTGGTCTTGGCAAAACTGATTGGTATAAGGTGGAATCTCTGGGTCATTTTGATTTGAATTTTTCTGGTGACCAAGGATGTTGAATCTAAGACTAAGTTAAATATGCAGTAATTATGATGAAACAGTTTTGATCCCAGAATATTGCTGGTATACTTATTCCAATGACCAACTGCTAGAAATGAAATTATTCTAACTCTCAAGTTGAGCATAAGGTTTGACCAAATTGGGATTTGTTTCTGCAGTACACCTACTGTTACATAACATTTAATTAGAATTGTCAATTCTTAGTTTTCCCTGGAATTTATTCATTACTAAAATACGCTTATAAGACAGCATATGGTATTTGCCACCCAACTAAAATGAATGTTTGTACCAAGCATAGATTTGAAAGAAGACAAAAGATTTATAAGGGATTCTATTTTTATTACTGAAATACTTTGCATTAAATGCTTTTATTTCGAAAACCTAATATCCGTTTATCAGTTTCTAACAAGCTTGCTCCTCTCTATTTTCTCAGCCTTTAGTGTAGTGGGTAAGAGGGTCTTTGCACACAGATAAGCACTGGAGATGCAAGGAAAGTTAAACATGAAGGCTTATCTCTTCAGAGATGTTTATCTGTCTCCCTCTCTGAGTGCTAAAAATGGATGTAGTTTATGACAGGATATTTTCCTATTTGGAAGATCAGGCCATAAGGAGTTTCAATGTAAATGTGTCTTAAGCTTCACTGTACACACTAGACAGAGTTGGTCATTGTGGAAACTTTTTCGACAATTGTGTTGTACTTATGACTTAAATAAACTACCTGTGTCAGAATGCAGAAAAGTGATGCACCACTAGCTAACTAAGTTGAGCTGAACTGATTGTCATTCTTTTCTCACCTGGGACTTTCTCTGCATGTCATAATGCTTACAAGGACCCTTCTGACACACAGTTTAACACATATAATTACATTATTAATTTATAAGAAAGCAATTTCTTACATTTTCAAAGTAGTGATATTTCACTGTCTTTTTTGCATATCATAGATATTGATTTCCAGTGAGATATTTTATTTCTTCTTTATATGAATAGAATTCTATTGTGAATAGAAGAGTATATGTATGTGTGTCTGTATCACATTTCTTACTGTAACATTGTTGTCAAATTCCTCATTAGTATTGGTGCAAAGAACACTCAAATATAGTTGTTTTTTAGGTACATGATGAGAAATTAGATTACTAGATCATTACTTAATTTTCATCTGTGAATTTGCACATTGCACTTTCTAACTACTGTAAATCATGTCTTATATTTAAGATTGACCTGACTCAGTATGTAAATAATTCTATCAAAAACCCAATCAATGTTATGATTACAAGCCAGATTATAGAGTAGGAATCTTAAAAATGATATTTAGTTACTTTTTGAGGAATAAATACCTTGGTCACCTTATGTTTTTATAAAAAAGAAAGTGTGATAGGTAAATATTAACAAAACAATATTAAGTGCAAAAGGAATATAGGTATAAAAGTAGATTTCTCTGTTAACATTAAATATTACATGGCACCACAAGTAATCTAGTCACAGCAAGTCACATGTAGTAAGTTATAATTAGTTGAAAATCACAGAATTGAAGGGCTGGTCAGGCATATAAAGGAAGACTTTTGCTCGAATGGTTTGAGTGAGTGGTTGTGTGAAGGAGGGATTTTCCAATAAACCTAAAGACTCTATACAAGTAAGAACTTGTAGAAAGAAGGAAGAGTTAGGTGCATGATTTGGACTTAGTGATCAAAGGGTATGAAAGCCTATGGAAATCCTACTTACAACCTGAAAATATTCTCTACTCACAGACTTGATATTCCTCTTCTCTTTCTTTTTGCCACTGTCTATAAAGATGGATTCACTATGGTTTCTGTCCTTCCTCATGTTCTACAGTGTACTAGGATACTGTCACCTTTAAATTCTTCTCTGAATCTGCTTCCAAGTGTTTCTGACGACTGATGATGTTCTCACAATGTTTTGAAAGCAAGATGAAATGTGGTGCTGTTTATATATGTGTAATTTCTGAATTTAATGCTCAAGTGTTACATTTTAGTTATTGTTCACTTGAACCATACTTTATTGGTATCATGTGAATGTGCTTAATTTAAAAATAAGTCTAATACTGTGAAAATCTGATCAATGTATTCTAAATTCGAACATAATCCTTCAACTTAATTCATGTTGGCATCTATTTTAAGAGGGCTGATAATCATATTTACAGATGGCTAATGGGTTGCCAGTTATTCAAACAAATACTAATTTTGGTATTGCAATAGAGGTATTTCTGTATATATGATGGGTATCTATTACATTTAGTCCTTAAATAAAGGAGAATACTTCCAATATGTGGTGATCTTAGTCAGTTTTATAGTTTCTAACTCTAAAAAAGAGAAGACATTTTAAAGACAGATTGCATTCTACCTAATCTGGCATTTGCATGTGGTCTTGCAGAATTTCTAGTAAATAGAGCTCTTATATCTTGTTTTCTTTTGAGGTCATACATACTATGTTGGTTTTTTCCCATATTTATTCATATCTGTCTTTCTGATGATTATTGATTGCTTCATCTTTTGTTTCCTAACTGGCTGTATTAATGATGGTTCTCATTCCAAGAGACTTTCTATATTGCCCATATTTCATAATGCATAAGCTTCACATTTGGTAAACCCACATCAAAAATGAAAGATCAAAAGTATGTGAGGCAAACATGCAGAGTGAAGAATGTGCTCAAACATTTTTGAAGATATCATATTATTATTTTTTAATGAACATAACTTTGTCTATAAATATTATTGCCATGATGCAAAAATGATATGTTATTTACCAAGGACTAATGTATCATTAAGATATACTAAGTGTAATATAAATTCCCAATTCAAATTAATTTTACCAATAAAGTTAAGAGAATGATTAACAAATAGGGAAAGCTGGTGGCAAGATAAAGCGTTGGTCTATGAGCTCAGCAATAACAACTTACTAAACACTCCTCCTTTACTTAGTCACTCTTGTTTTATCTATCACTTCTTCTTTCTTATTGTAAAGGTCACCTTACATATGACTTCATTGGCAAACACAACATAGTTCTCTAAACTAAAATCAATTAAAAGATATGTTTCTTTTTTCTCATCCAAATGAAGAAAGAAGTCCCCCATTCCTGTACTGAGTTGTCTTGATTTCACTAGCTCCAGTAGACACAATTAGCACTAATTGTTATGGCTTATACTTCAAGACAAATTCTTATTTAGATCACTCTTGGAAGTAATAGCTGGCTAGCTTAACTATAGTTCCTATATTCTATTCGTGTTTAGTGCATGAAGCTCATTTTTCTCATAGCAAACATATCCTCAAATATCAGAAATAAGAATCACCAAGACAAAAACAGTTTCACACTAAAAATATTAACAACATAATGAAATGAAAGAAAAGTTATTCAAGAAACATTAGTACCAGTTTATTTCAGAATCATAAAAATAGATAAAATAATTTTTAAAAAATAAAAGGTTGAAATACTGTATAGAAGTTATGACTTTCGCATGACTTTCTTTTCTTTCATCAGTCATGAGCAGCATTTCCCATGTGCCATAATTTTCAGATCCTCAAAACTTGATTGAAACTTTCTTTCATTATCAAACAGAAGGGTTCATTAATCAATTTTATGACCACTGGTATTCTAATTTCAATCAAGTGTGACAATGGAAATTGGGATACATGAACAAAGGCACATCCAAAAATAAGATAATAATTATTTTTAAAATGCCATGCATAAAATACAAACTATGTACTCTCTAACCTGATTTTCACTGTGACTTAGCTATAGGCTGAAGACTAAATATTGTTATGATCTTATTATATTGGAAGTATCTTTTACAGTCAAAGTGTCTACTCTCATATAAACCCCTGGATTTTGCACTCTAGTGATGAACACATAACAATATATTATTAAAATGTAAGGCCCTTGCATTATTCTTTGCAGATTTGTTATCTGTTCTAAATATAGAGTCAAAGCATTCTGGGAAATCAGGATCTTTTTTTTCTGATTTTTAGGTAGCAAAGGAGAGAGATAGAAACACACACACACAGAGAAAGAGAGAGAGAGAGAGAGAGAGAGAGAGAGAGAGAGAGACTGCCTGGTGTAGGCTTTTGAAACCTCAAAGCCCACTCCCAGTGGCTCTAACAATTTACTTTGCCACTCATACAGCTGATGAATCTTTCCTTTGGGTGGTATAGTGAGTGTTTTTCTTTTTAATTTTTTATATTTTTATTAGATGTTTTCTTTATTTACAATATCACCTTTCCCAGTTTCTCCTCACCCCCCAAAATAAAGAAAGAAAGAAAAGAAGAAAAGAAAATAAACAAAAACTAAAACAAACTCCTGCTCACTACTCCACCCTCTCCTGCTTACTGGCCCTGGCATTCCCCTACACTGTGACTTCACAGGGCCAAGGGCCTCTCCTCCCATTGATGACCGACTTGGCCATGCTCTGCTATACATACGCTGCTGGAGCCATTAGTCTCACCATGTGACTCTCCTTTTTTTTTTCTTTCTTTTTTGTTTGTTGGTTTGTCTCCTGTCAATTATCTCTATACTCCTAAACTTCACAACATATAACCAGTCTTTGGAATTTTAATGATTATAAATGTATTCTTTAAGGTTCATTGAGATTGATTAACACATAACTTTTGTTGTGCCCCTGCTTTATTTTTGATTCTTACACTCCCATGTTTGTACTTATAGCTGAGATATATGCTCTTGACATTTATGAAGACAGGAAGAAGAAAACAGAATATGGTGTGTAACAGTCAAAGTCAGCAGGTCTTTTCTTCTCTTAATTTTATAGGTGGTTCTCTGTCTTTCTGGATTTTGTCAGGTTGATTCTCTTCCAGCTGTAATTCTGCTCTAGTCACTCTTGCTTCTCCTTTAAATCTTCCTTTTTCTAAAGTGTGGCTGGTTTACCTTTGTCCTACTTTGCTTTGATCTCTCTCTCTTTCTTCCTCATTCACCCTTAAGACAAAGTTTTATTATACAGCCCAGGTTGCCTTGGAAATAGCAATGTAGTCCAATTTGTGTGCAAACAGGCATTTCTTCCTGCTTGACCTTCTCAAAGAATGGGATCACAGACCTGTTCTTTTTTTTTGGGGGGGGGGTGCTGGTAGAGACAGGGTTTCTCTGTGTAGCCCTGGCTGTCCTGGAACTCACTCTGTAGACCAGGCTGGCCTCAAAGTCCACCTGCCTCTGCCTCCCAAGTGCTGGGATTAAAGGCGTGCGCCACCACTGCCCGGCTCACAGACCTGTGTTTTTTTTTTTTTTTTTTTTTTTTTTTTTTCACACATCATGTATTACTTTGAACAACAATTAGGACAAAAATGGCAGGTGTGATGATTCTCAAATGAATTGCATGTAATGCTAGGTATTTGAAATACAGACAAGTCAGGAAATGAGTAAAGAAAATACTCAAGACATCATTCCAATCAAAGAAAGAAATGATAAAGTCTTTAAGTCTGCAACCAAACTGGCATATTTGTGAGTGAAGGCAAGCAGTCTTTGAGGGGTAAGTAATCAAATTTAATTTACTTTACATCTGCAAAATGAGCCTTTTCAGTAAATGGCCTATTTATACAGTTAGACCAGCTCGGCAGACATATAGATCAATGAATCTTGACACATAGTAGTTACGATTTTTCACGATAGTCTATAAAGTAGCAAATATTTACAGTGAACTAAAACCCTAATGACACTCGGAAGAAACTGTAACCTTTATAAGAATATTGGTGTTAATTCTACCATACCTGGTGAAAATACATAATCAGAGAGCCTACCATATTGAATCTTTCAGGTAATCTGAAGGTTTTTTTTTTTTTAATAGTTTTTATGTTTTGGTCCTTTCCTTGCATGTATGTGTGCTACATAAATGCAGTGTTTGTGAGCAGAGAAGTTGTAACAAATCACTTGGAATTGGAGTTCGAGATGTGTCTTGTTGTGGATTTTAGGAATTGAACCTAAAGTCCTCTGAAAGAACAGTCAATATTCTTCTGAACTATCTTTCTAGCCCCAGAAATTTTCTTTTACATTTTGAGACAGGATCTAACTATTTGGCCGTTGTTGGCCCGGAGTTTGCTGTGCAGACCAGCCAGGCCTAAATCTGACATATATGTGCTGAGTAGTGGTTCTGAGAGTTCTGGGATTAAAAACAAGATCCACCACTATCAGCCTATGGATTTTCTTTTAAAGCTCAAGTTACTTGTATTCTCTTGAGAGTTGTATTTCTGTTTTAAAGTTCAAATATGGCTGTTTTTCAAAAGCAAAACTTAAATCTTCTTTTACAAGGAAGAGTCAGAACACTAACTGCCAAATTGTATGCTAAGACTGAACGTAAGAAATTCTTCATATTTATCATTCAATCAATTTTTTCTGATTTTATTTTCTAAAACATTTAATACTTAGTTGTTTGTTAAAACACTATACTATAATTAACTCAAACAAATCAGTAGTCTTCCTCTACTCTAAGGATAAAAGGTATGAGAAAGAAGTTAGGAAAACAACACCCTTCACAATAGTCACAAATAATATAAAATATCTTGGTGAGACTCTAACCAATCAAGTAAGAGATCTGTATAACAAGCACTTCAAGTCTCTGAAGAAAGAAATCAAAAAAAAAAAAATCTCAGAAGATGGAAAGAACTCCCATGCTCATGGGTTGGCAGGATTAATGTAGTAAATATGGTCAACTTACCAAAAGCCATCTACAGATTCAATGAAATCCCCATCAAAATTCCAACTCAATTCTTCATAGACTTAGAAAGAACATTTCTCAAATTCATTTGGAATTAAAAAAAAACCTAGGATAGTGAAAACTATTCTCAACAATGAAAAATTCTGAGAGAATTATCATCCCTGACCTCAAGCTGTATTAAAAAGCAATAGTGAAAAAAAACTGCATACTATTGGTATAGAGACAAGCAGGTAGATCAATGGAATAGAATTGAAGACCCAGAAGTAAACCCACACACCTATGATCACTTGATCTTTGACAAAGAAGATAAAACCATCCAGTGGAAAAAAAGACAGCATTTTCAATAAATGGTGCTTGTTCAACTGGAGGTCAGCATGCAGAATGCAAACCAATTCATTCTTATCTCCATATACAAAGCTGAAGTCCAAGTGGATCAAGGACCTCCAAATAAAACCAGATGCATTGAAACTAATAGAAGAGAAAGTGGGAAAGAGCCTTGAATATTTGGGCAAGGAAAAATTTCCTGAACAAAATACTAATGACTTATGCGCTAAGATAAACAATCAACAAATGGGACCTCATTAAATTGAAAAGCTTCTGTAAAGCAAGGGGCATTATCAATAAGACAAAATGACAATTCACAGACTGGGAAAAGATCTTTACCAACCCTGCATCAGATAGAGGGCTAATATTTAAAATATACAAAAAATTTAAGAAGGCAGACCCCAGAGAACCAAATAGCCCTGTTAAAAAGTAGAGTACAAAGCTAAATAGAGAATTTTGAACTGAGAGATCTCGAGTGGCTGAGAAACAGTTAAAGAAATGTTCAGTATCGCTAGTCATCAGGGAAACTCAAAACAAAATGACCCTGAGATTCTACCTCACATCAGTCAGAATGGCTAAGATCAAAAACGAAGGTGAAAGTAGATGTTGGCAAGGATCTGGAGAAAGAGGAACACTCCTCCATTGCTGGTGGGACTGCAGGATAGGAAAACCACTTTGGAAATCAATCTGGCGGTTCCTGAGAAAATTGTTCTACCTACACACCCGGCTATACTGCTCCCGAGCATATACCCAAAAGATTCTCCAACATATAACAAGGACACATGCTCCACTATGTTCATAGCAGCCTTATTTATAATGGCCAGAAGCTGGAAACCCAGATCTTCCTCAACAAAAAATGGATACAGAAAATGTGGTACATTTACACAATGGAATACCATGCAGCAATTAAAAACAATGACTTCATGAAATTCGTAGGCAAATGGATGGAACTAGAAAATATCATCCTGTGAGAGGTAACAGACACAAAAGAGCACACATGGTATGTACTCAGTAATATGTGAATAATAACCCAAAAGCTCACAGTGCCTATGATACAACCTACAGACTATATGAAGTGTAGAAGGAAGGAAGATCAGTGGGTGGATGCTTCAGCCCTGCACTGATAGGGAAACAGAACAATTGTGGAATATGGAAAGATAGGGGACAAGGGAGGGAGAAAGGAGGAGGAGTAAATAAAGGTGGCAGTATTAGAATCTAGGAGAAGTGAGAGAGATTTAGAGGGTAAGGAAATCTAATATAAGGAGGTAGGAGGGGGGATGAGGAACTGGGGTTAGCCACTGGTGGGTCCCACACATCAGAGAAATGTGAGGCTCCCAGGACCCAGTGTGATTAATTTTAGCTATAATGAGCAGAGCAGGAGGAGATAGAACCTGTGGAGACCACCTCCAGTTGATAGGTACAGCCCCTTGTCGAGGGATGGGGCCACCCACCCATCTCACAGGTTTTTTTCAATTCACAAATATTCCTGTCCAAAGGAAGAACAGGTATAAAAAATGGAACAGAGACTGAAGGAAGGGCCAACTGATGAATGGCCCTATGTGGGGATACATCTCTGCAGACACCAAACCCAACACTGTTACTGTGGTCAAGAGGTGCTTGTGGACAGGAACCAAGTGTGTCTAGGAAGGTCCAGCTAGCAACTGACCAATGCAGTGGCAGATGCTTGTAACCAACTATCAGGCTGAACTCAGGGAACCTGGTTGAGGAGCTGGCAGAAGGATTGGAAGAGAAGGACATTGAAACCCCTTTGGAAGAGCAACTTAGGTTGGCCTGACCACCTAGTTCTCCCAGGGTCTAGACCACCAACCAAGGAGTGTACTATGGATCTATGGCTCCAGATACATATGTAGCAGAGAACTGCCTTGCCCAACAGCAGCAGGAGGTTGCTGTCCCTTGGTCCTAGGGAGGTTTGATGCCCCAGTGTAGGGGTATGCTGGAGAGGTGGGGGCGGGTGGCAGAGTGTGGGTGGGTAGAGGAGCACTATCATATAGGCAAAAGGGAGGCGGGGAGGGCAGATGTTGTATGTGGGGTGGCAGAGGGGTAACCGGAAAGTGGGATATCATGGGATAGGGAGTTGGTGGAGGGGGTAACTGGAAAGTGAGATATCATTTGAGATGTAAATGAATGGAATGATTAATAATAATAATTAATAATAAAGTACATTGTACTTTTTCTTTTTAAAATATAATTTAACAAATCTAATGAACAAATCTAATAAATAAACAAATCTAAAGTAATATAATTAGAACAAGTTCGATAGGATAACAGTAAGATCCAAGCCTCTGGGTAGTGAAAACAGAGGCATCAGTAGTTTCAGGCCAGTTTGGGCTACATAGCCCTTACTGGGTGAATCTAGACTACATGAATCCTATGTAAAATAATAATATTTTTACAATAAAAATATATTTTAAGCTGTATTTAATGGTGAATCCTTTGATTCTAGTATTTGGGAAGCAATACATAGAGGATTTCTGTGAGTATGAGACTAGCCTGGTCTCAAAAGTGAGTTCCAAGATATCCAGGACTACATGTAGAATTTTTCAAAAACAAACAAACAAAAAATAAGAAAAATACATTAAAAATATATTTTATGATATCCTAATATTTCAGGGAATTTAGTTTTGCTTGGAACCATCACATAACCTCACTCAGCACAAAATAGTAGTGCAAATGAAATATCCATGAGATCTAGACTTACAATGTTATAATTGGTTCCATTTGCCAATATTATTATGCTGAAATAAAAACAATAATCATTCTATTTTTTTAAAGTCATATTTTTAAAAATTTCTGTTTTTTTGAAAACATAGAAATAAAAATGTTTCTTGACTTGTATAGCTTTTACATTATAATTCTTTTCTAGTTCATATTTAAAATTAATACCTATTGCCCCAATATTAAGAGATAACCTGGAGAAGGTGATTTAGTCATGAGGGTTCTACTGCCATGAATGTGAACAGTACATTTGTGAAGAAATTTAAGATAAAGGCTCTCTCTTCACACTTCTTTCCAATGCCATGTTAAGAGATGACAAGCATCCCTCAGGGAGGATGAAAGTACAAGCTGCCATCTCTGATACAACTTAGCCTTTACCTAATGCTAAAACTGTCCTTCATTCATTTTTCACTTCCTAACCTACAGAATTGAAAAAGTACATTTATTTTGTTTATGAATAAAGCTGTTGTCAAAGTTAATGATAGTAGCAGAAAAAGGTTTTACCATTGAGGATTGTGCAAATGTCCTCCAAGAAGGGAGTGACTAATTAAAATGATGGCTTGCCTTCTGACATCTGTCACACAGGTGGAAAAGCATTTGTACACAAATATGGAAAACAAAATTTATTATGATGAGTAAAATGTTAGAGAGGTGTACAGTAACACAATTAGTTTTTGATCATCATCTATAACACAAAAATATAAAAATATTTTATATGAGTTCTAACCAAAGTGGTGCATTGCTTTAAAATTAACATGTGAAATATATTATTATATTTGCTTGTATATGATAGGTAGTAACAGGATTTGAAATAACTAGGGGAAATGCTGTCTCTCTAATACACAAATTAGTAAAACATTGAAAATATTCTTTAATACATGAGTCAAGTTTTTTTAAATATACTTAGACTTGGCCACTGTATTTTGAAGGAATTAGCTTTTTAGTTCACATTTATAAATCATAGGAAACCTCAAGTTAATTGTTATTCTCTCAGCGATAAAGTTGATAGTATTAGTATTTTTTAGTTTTCCTCAAACTCTAAAAATATTTTTAGAAATTAAGTTTATTCTTGTTCATTTGACCATTACGAATGTCCACATTAGTACAGAAGCAATTGCTATGAAAAGTATAAAACATTAAATCAAGGTTATAATTTTTCTACTTATGTGTGTTTACTTGTGCTTGTATGTATTTGAGGAAATATGTGTGCAGTGCATGTGCACCTGTGTATATGAATGTAGACACCACTTTGTGAATATGTGGACCCTTCCTTTATCACTTCCCTTTCACATTATCCTTGGGGTCAGAGTCCTTCAGTCAAAGCCAGAACACTGAGGCACAACTAGTCTCACAAGTCTTCTTGCTTTGGGTAGCCCTTGTCTCTGCTTCTTAGGCAAAAGCAATTGATTAACCATCATGCCCATCTGGAATTTTCATAGTTTCTGAACTTTAAACTCAGGTACTTATACTTATTTAATGGCTGAAACACTTGCAAAGTCAATTTATCACTTTTTCATTCTTAGCAACATTGTGGGTTTTTCATCTTTATTACTAAACATCACAATAGCCAATACTGATCAAATTAATCTCCAATATTTGAAAACAGTGTATATTTGTATTAAAAGATTGCTTTGCACTGTGCTGGAAACATTTACTTAACTGCTCCATTCAAGGGGAAAAGCTCCAGGTCATTTACCATATCATCCTATAAAATCACTACCCAAACAATGCATCTCAGGTTTTGAAATTTTCATATATTACTCTCAGTGTCATCGGCATAATTCTGTAGAAACATACTTTTAATTTTTATTGCAATTTCAATGCAGAATGTAATAAATACATTCAACATAGAGCTCTTCTTTCAACTATCCTATCATCGTCATCATCATCATCACCATCATAATTATCATCAATCATCCTGTAAAACTGTGGTTTTCAACATTGAGCATTCCTCAGAGACATTTGAAACCTTGTAATAGTGCTGGTAACTATGCCTGTTCTCTGAGTTTTAGATGTTATGGTGCCGCATCCCCAAATGTATTTCTTTCTACCCACTTGTTTTGTTATTAAATTTGTTCATTAGACAATTTAATCATGTTTGCATGTATTCTGTTTGTTCTTACCCCCATTCTTTTATTTCCTTCCTTCCCCTGTCCTTTCCCTAGCCTTCTGATGTGTCTGCTTCTCAAATTCACATCGTTTGCATTGGAATTCACTTAGTAGTTATAACTGAGGCTCTTCAAGTGACAAAGAACATCTAATGGAAAATGACTTTCCCTCAAACAGGAATCATTCAGTAACTAATAGTTTGGTGGCAGAGGTAGGATTCTCTCAACCTTTCTGCCATTGGCTTTTGACGTGTCCCATCTTATATAGACCCAGAGCTGGCCAACTGTGGATGCACTGAGTTCATAATTACAATGGCTGTGTTATTCCTGGGAGAAAACATTTTGCTATGCTTCTCTGTGTGGTGTAGTGCTTTCTGTCTCCTTTTCAGTGAAACACGTCGAGCAACAAAGAGGGGTTACATTTATGGCTCCCCATGATAGTAATAAATACTTTTTTTTACAATAAATATGAGGGTTGGATTTCTTTAATAGTATAAACATAAATGTTATGAAACGGGAGTTTGATGCCTATCATGGTAAGTATCATCAGTAACCCTTCCTCCAAAGTCTATGAACTTCACTCATAGGACTGTGACTAAGTTTGCAGTATTAGACATGGATTCTCTCGAGAAGAGTAGATCTGGCTTCCTTTCACAGCCCACTCAGTAACTTCTTAAACAGCACCAGAGGGGACATCATGCCTGGCAGGGTATTGGAGTTCACTCATAACATTCACAACTGCCTAAGATAGCTCATCCTTTCTTTCTCCCCTTCTAGCAGGATGATAGCTAGCCAGCTGGGAGGATTTTCCAGCTGGTTTCCAGCTTGGCTTCTCCTTGCATTTGTAACAAGCTCCCATAGGATGCTACTGTTAATTTTACAGCTACAAATTGAGAAACCTCGTTTTCAAGGCAATTTTTATTCTTTCTACATTATTTGTTTTGGAACTTAACACTGCCTGTGTATACTTAATCAAAAATAAGTATTTAAATATTATCTGTAATAATATCAACCAAAAAGCAATAAAAAATTTTAATACTTTAGTCTACTGTTGTTGAATTTATTTCTAATGTGCATAATTTTAATTACATTTCTTTGGATTAACTTTTGTATTATATAATTTGGTTGCGGCAAAAAACAAACCTGAGAGAAACTATATAAAGAAGGATTGTGGCTCACATTTCCAGAGGGCTCAACCCAAACTGGTACGCAAGAGAGGAAAAGAGAATTTCATGCCTTGTTAGACAAGAAGCAAAAAGAAAAGTGTTAAAAATCTACTGCCATTTCTTTTTCTGCCTCACATTTCACCTATTCCATAGCCACTGGATGATACCAGATAGTAGCTAAATCTTCAGTTAAATCTCTCTTGTAAAATATCTGCCAAGAATATAACCTCAAGAGATTCTTTCCTCCCCATTCACTCTAAATCCTGACCAGTTTCCAGTGAAGCTGAGTAGTCACAGATAATTTATCAACACATTATTTGGCTGAACATTGTTAACTGCTACTTCTGGATAAATGCAGAATTATTCATACTTCAACCATGACAAATTTTTACGATTTATACAGCAATATTTTGATTAATGTAATTCTGATGTGCAGTGATTTTAACACACATTTTTGTCATGTTCAGTTTCATTAAAATGTGCAAAACAAAAGGAAAGAGCTAAAATTACACTGAGATAGAAGTTTTCAACTTTATAATTATACAACTAAAATAACAACAATATAAATACATCCTACCCACTATGGGTCATTGTTGTAGTCCTGGCATTGTAGAGTCTGAGACAGAGATTATGAGTAGGACAGCCTAGCATACATAGTAAGTCCCAATACGTGCTAAGTCCTTGTAGCAAGATCACTATTTCAATTACAAGCAAAGACAAAGTAACAAAATGTACCAATTTGTTTATTTCCTCCTGTTTTCTGTTTTGAATGTCACAACAATCCCTAATATATGTACTTTACAGATACCTTGTGGTCAACTTCATTAGCTGTAATTTGCCTTAAATTATTGTCAGTTAATTTATATTTTCTCTTAAGAATAATTCACCACGGGCTTTAGTTGTTCTAGGTCCTACATAGTTTAACTATCTGTGTACCATGGAACGTGTTTATCATACAGATGCAGTTTGTATTTAACTACTTCAAAATCACCTTAAGTAAAATTGACCATCAGAACTCAAAAGGCTACTTAGAGATGGCTCAGTTATTTAGAGAATACTGATCTTGAAGAAGGATGGAGTTCAGTTTTCAGCAGCTAAATGAGGCAGCTAACTGCTTCCTGTGACTTCAGCTTCAGGGAGGGAGGCAATCCAATGACTCTGGCCTTCATGGACATTGGCATATATACGTGAATATATATGTATATGTATATGCACATGCATAAGTATACAAATACCATCCACCTGCAAATGCATACGCATATATGCACATACAAATATGTGTGTGTATGCCAAATACAGATAAACATACATGGGCACAACTTATCATAAAATAAATCACAAAAAGGAGAATTCACATTTCCAACAGAAAAAATGACTGACATCATAATACTGAGAAGCTAGATCTAAATCTTTGGTTTAACATAAACAGCATCTATCTTTGTGTAGCTAATATGTAGCAAGATTTTGTTTTATTTATTAATGTATTTATTTATTTATTTTCATATTTAATTCACTTATACATTGAAGAGCCTTTGCTCCCAGTCCCTTACAATTTCCTTCCCCCTTTACCCATTCCCTTCTCCTCAGTGAAGATTCTTCCCTTGACTATCACCCGACCCTAGGACTTCTGGTGCCACCAGGACTAGGCATACCCTCTTCCATTGAGGCTCAACCAGGGACTCCAGGTGCCTGCATTGGGCAAGGTACTTTATAGGGTGAATCTGAACGAAATTTAAATGTCCTTTGCTTCATTCAATTAAACAGGTCTAAGATAATTTCCAAAATGATAGTGCCATGCTAATAACAGCATTTATCTTCACAATTCAATACTCACTTTATCAAGTTAATATAAACTTAAGGTAATATTGTCCACTCTCCAATCTATTACATGATTTTCATTTGAAATACATATTTTAATAGTATGGATACATGAAGAACCAAAGCTCTTTATGGAACTTTTCTTTTTCTTTTAGGGAGGAATGTCTTTTCCTATTTTCTTTTGCTTTTGCTTTCTCCCTCACCTCCTGTCTTTCTCACTATAGTTCTCTATTTATTTCCCAATCAATTATCTCTTTCACTCTCTTAATCAGTATATATTAATATATCAGTAATTATATAATTATACTATTGTACTAATTAGTAATACACACATATATTAAACCATAATATTATGAGGGCAGGGGCAGAAGCATCACCACAATTTCTAGGCCACTTTGTTCACACCAATTCTGTTGCAGGCCAGCTGGTGATACATACTGAAGACCTAGCTCAAACAAACAACATATAAGAAAAGAAGCAAAGAAATGAAAATAAAGAAAAGCAAAGAAAAAAAACCATTGAGATCTTATTAAAGAGAAAACCTACAACACCTTTCTTATACCAAAAGCCTTTATGACAACTATTTGTAGAAGAATCATTCTAGAGATGTCTTAAGAATTGTGCCAACTTACTCAGCTTTTATTTCTCAGTATTCCTCATTTTAAAGTCCTTTCTATGAACTTAAAAGTTCTTCACCAAAAAGAAAGGAAATGGGAATGAAAATAAGATAAACAAACATCTGCAGGTATAATACTTTTTAAGGGATTTTTGAGAATTTTATGCTTGAATAATGTATTCATAATAATTATGCTCCCCCAAAGTCCTCTGACTCTTCTTGCTGCAATGTTTTAAGTATTTCTATCATTCAAATAAATTGGAAATAAGCACTCAGTAACTTTTTAAAAAGGAAAGTATAAGCTACAAAAGAGGGGGAAAACCTTAGTTATCAAAATAATCTCACTTTTCTCTGAAATTGGCAATACGTCACTATGACGTCTATATGTTAAAATGATTTCTAAGCCAAAGCAACCTTTGCCATTTATTGAACTGTCCTCATATGCCTGCTAGGAGATTTCTTGGTTCACCACATTACAGCTGTTAAGTATGGGTGATCCAAACCAGAAGGACAAATATATCGTGCTGTGGAATGTGAAAGGAAAATTACATTTTGAGTCAAAGTACATTCGCCATGGAGTTTTTCATGAAAAGAAATGTTTATTATCTTTTAAAAAAGAATATATTAAAAGTTGCTGAGTTTCCACAACCTGTTCCTGACAGCTCTCTCGGTGTAAGTAATACATCATGGGTGTGATGGCAATCTGATGATGTATTGGGACCATACATCACTGCGGTGACGGTGCCTTAATGACAGATGAGTAATATGTCTTCAGGTAAAGCTCTCACATTTAGGCCTGCCTGGAAAATAGTTTCTGGAAGAAGTAAATACCTCACAACTTTATAAAATAATGCATGTAATAAAACATAGTTTGCTAAATAAGAATGTTGTGAGATTGGGTGCAGAAATGAGATGCCTTAATAATACCCTGACACTATTTTTACTGTGGAGCACATTTATTGAATGATGTCCCTAGTTTTCATTTTAATACTTACCTTTCCTATCATTTCCTGCTATGTCATTGTGTTCTCGTTCATTATTCAGATTCTTTAGAACAGGGGCAAGCTTTCTGTTAGCTACATGGTTTAGCGCCAATGAAGCGAATCTTCCCACTAAGAACCCTCAAATTCTGCAAAGGCAAGGTTGTTTATTCATTTTTCCCTGGTTCTCTATCTTTAATAGTTTTCAAGATAAATTTTCTTTGGATTTTGGTTCAGTGAGGAGATTTTTTAAGGCACACGTGGATGTGAAAAACAATGATCATTTGCCTTCTCTTATAATCAAGAAAAGGAAAAAGATCAAATGGGGAAATTGTATGCACATGTGTATATAGAATGTGTATATGTTCCTCATATGTTCAGTTTTTCTTCATGTTTGAAATGCTAAAATTTTCATCTAATGTGTTATCTGGTGCTCTTATCAAATCAATTCCTATAGTAGAATTTATCAGTATAATACTTGTTTAAGATTGGATGGGTGGGTGGAGGAACACCCTAATAGAAGCAGGGGAGGGAGGATGTGATAGGGTGTTTTGGGGAGGGAGGGAAACCGGGAAAGGGGATAATATTTGAAATGTAAATAAAGAAAATATCTAATAAAAAATTATGACTATATTCATTTGGCATTAAACATCTAGAAAATGTTTACATTAGAAAATTAATGTTTTCAAGCTGTTGGGAAAAATGGAAATATGAAATTAAATTTAAAATAATTCTTGAACTCATTTTATTTATCTAACAGGCAGATATAACAGCAGAATTCTTTGGAACTGGAGAAGTTGATAAATATTTCTTTATCAAAATTAGGTGAGATTTATGTATGACATTAAAAATAGTTTTATATTGATTTATATGTCTACTGTAAATTAGAACTACAATATTTTTTTTCATTCCTATTTTTATTTTGTTCCCATTATGTAGTTCTAGCTGTCCTGAACCTCACTATGTAGATCAGGCTGGCATTGAATGCTTAGAGTTCCTCCTACCGCTAATTTCCAATTTTAGGAATTAATTTTGTATGTCACTACACCATACACACTTTTCTTATTCTTAATTAATGGATTCTGAACAAAATGAAATCTCCCAAAAGACAACCAGATATCAAAACACACTTTTATCAAGGTATGTTAAAATAAATCACACACACACACACTTGCACAAAGAAGTTGATAATCACTGAGTATAGAATGATGAGATAGCAAGAAAATTGGACTAGGTCTCTGTGACATCTGACCTGCTTGAATTTCAATTCTAAGTCTGACACAGAATAGCTGAGTGATTACAAAATGTTCCTTAGCTATCAAGCTTATCATACATTTAACATGTAGACAGGGTATCTCTCTGTATGTGATATAACAAGGTGTTAGCAAAAAGTAAATGTGAAAGTGTCCAACACATATTAGATACTGAATAAATCATTTCTACAAATGATCATTCACAAAAGCTACATGTATAAACAAGGCTCTTTAATTTAATGAAAGATAACATTGAAAACTTTTAAAAATATTTAAAAACTTTAATTTAATGAAAGATAATATTGTTTGAAAACTTTTGAAAATATTTAAAGACTTATTTCTGTATTTTATGTATATGAGTGCTTTGTCTTCTTGTATACCAGAAGAGGGAACCAAATCCCAATCCCAATAGTAGTGAGCAACCATGGGATCCCTCGGAATTGAACTTAGGAATTCTGAAGCTCTCTAGCTCCTATTTTTAAATATCAAAAACAAATATCTTTTAAAGTAGACCTTAGCTGGAAATACATACCAACAATCACTATTTTTCCTTCTCTTATAGTCACTAATAGGAAAAAATTCAAATGAGGAAAAGTAAATAGAGAGACTGTATATATGTATTTTGCATGATCATATATTGCCTATGTGAAGGGATAATTTTAGATTTTCTTTAATGTTTGAAATATTATGTATTTACAAAACATTTATCTATTATGTGAACTTGTACTTTATCAAATCATGCATCTTTTATCCAAATCTAGTAAGCTTTGGACTTAACATTCATTTTCGTTCAAATATTTTATTAGAATTGGCTTTACTCTACTATATTATATATACCAATTTTAATGTATTATAAATTAAAAATTGATGAACAGGAGTGCTCTTGTCCTTTCTTCAGAGTCCACTCATAGTACCTTCAAACACACCAGTAACCTAAGTAACACAATGGTCCTCCGTGAATGTCTGATAAAGAATGAATGAACTGTTATCACTCTCATAAATAGATTGCAGATTGCCTGCACATTTCATTCATTTTTAATCTTTTGCAGGATAGATTTCAACATACCAGGTAGAATATGACCAATTGTAAATACTTAATTTTAAATAGGATCTTAAGAGAGAGAGATCTGTAGTTTTAAACTTTTGCATTAAACATCCCATGTAAGAATATAGTTGACCCTGCTTGAGCCCAGTATCAATGCATTACTTATCTACTACAGCCTTTTTGTGGACTCTAGCATGGACAGATAGAGGCTAGTAGCAATTCTTTCATTGGGAATGCCATTTGATAATAACTTCAAACTTCCTGGTTAATTTACCAATTATTTGTATAAATAAATACCTCTCAGTCTAAATGAGATTTAACAAAGAAATGTTAATGCTTTAGAAAACAACTAACAATAAACATTTCATTTTGCTAAATGTAGAATGCAAAACTCCATAGAAATTTGTGATAAAGGAGACTAAAATATTCTAGAGCAGTTCATCTTGCATAAGTTTAATTTAAATAATTTAATAACATAACACTAAGGGGCATATAAAATTGTGACACTTGCTAAAAGAGAAAATTGTGTGCATATATCCATACTCTCTATTTCTCTGGTTCTTAATTTCACAACGTCCCAGAAGTCTTTGGCCCTGCTTCTGAATTTTTAAGTAGAGATAAAAATGTATAATGAATAAGTATTTGAATCTTAGCAATGTGATTCAAATTGTTAAAGAAATAAATTACTCATGACACTTGTTAAAACACTGGTACTGACTTCCTCCATAGCAATCCTGATGTGTTTAGGGATTACTGCATTAGAATTGTGTATTAGAAGGTAATTGGTGCTCAGTAACACAAATTAAAAAAAAAAAAAGGTGGGTGTTGGGAAAATATCAAAGAAGATATAAAGAAAAACTCTAGGCTATCAAAAGCCTTTGGCTCTTATCTCAAAGACACCTGACAAAGATGAGCAGTCTTATATTATCATTTTGCTTCTTGGAGAAACTAGCTTCTCAGGTTATGGGGAAAGCTTTGTTCTGCAAAACAAGCCTAACAGTAGAGGCAAAAGTTTGAAGGAATTTCTCTAGTTGTTGTCTAGCAGAATACCATAGCTATAATTTTAATACTATAATACATAAAACTAACAAAGATATCTTTGAATATTTGTGATTGTAGATTTAATTGCCATCAAACATAAGACCACAGGGATTTTTTTAAGTTACAAGAAAATTTAGTAAGCTATTTACCTAATAGTTAAATAATTCCTCATAGTAACTTAAATCATCATGACTAACTTCTCAAATTTATAACTAAATTACCTCATGGCATTTGAGTCTGAATAAAGACTTCTTGCCCCAAGTCAGGTGGAAAGTTGTGCCACTATGAATGCTACATGGAAATACTCTTCTAAGTATTGAATTATAAACCTTGATATGAGATTGTAATTAATTAATCCATACACCCAATATATAGCCTCATGTGCCTCATGGAATGTAAACAGAAGATTTCATATTTGCCAGTAGACAATTGAAGATGATGTGATCAAGGATACGAATATCAATGACATTTTGAGTCCTTGAAACAAAGGATGAGGGGACCCTCTATTAAGATGGAAGAAATGAGGGAGAAATCATTTCCTGGAAGACTGCAGACAGATAATACCACTACAGGTTCCTTGATCTGAATTCCAATCCTAGATCATAATTGGACTTTCACACTTCGGTTTTCTTAACATAATATATCTCATCTCATTTGTTCCTTTGCTGTGTTGATAACTTCCATCAGGTGTTCCATAGTCCTTGCTCTAGGTGAGCAGTTTACAGTTCATCTGCTGCCTTTCTCAATATTTGAATAACTTGTATCCGGTGTTCCATAGACCTTGCTCTAGATGAGCAGCTTATAGCCCATCTGCTGCCTTTCTCAACAACTGTGAAAGGCCATGACTTATTTCTTCAGTCTGTTCCTATTATTGGACAATTTCTCTCACAAATTAAAAAAAATATTTATACTACTTAAAACTTTACAAGCTCAAAAGCTCATGTTTTTCTTAAAACTACCCCTGAAAATAATCACCTTATTAATGGTATAATTCTTGCTTCATCTAAATGTGTTTCATTTTACCTTAGAAGGTACTGAGAAACTTAAGACAATTAACAAGGAAAATGGCACTCACACTTTTACATTATTCAATTTTAGCAGATTCAATATTAAGTTAATATTTAAAGATTAAGTATTTAAACAATTTGAAAACTTCCCATCATTTCCTCCCATCGTGTTTAATAGATTAAATATACTTTGAGTATCATATTCAATTGTTTCTGGAAGTACACATTTCACTTAATTAAATAGAAACACCGAGGTGAAACTCATAGTCACATACATAGACGTTCCACTTTATAATATTAAGGAGCTAAGTACCTCTGTAATTCTGAGGCAAAATAATAAAATTAAGCATATTATATACGAAGCAATTTCTTATCAGTGGAATGAGGACCTTCAGATATTTGCAAACCAAAGCAAAAAACAACAGCAGAATATGTATGACACAAATTTATGAGAATAGTGGCATATTTACCTTAACAGAGTGTTAGGAACTAAACTTCAAAAGATGTGCTATAATTACCATTTTTAGCCACATCACCTTAACAAAGTATATTTATTTAAATTCATTGTATATGAAATGAATTATTTCTTTCCATACATGCTGGAGTGCAGGTGGGAGGAAGTAGTGTCCTTGAAGAAAACTGATGTAAAAATATTGTTCTAGTCAGTTGAAATCTACATATTATTTTATCACATTAGTTTATCCATCTTCTGGGTCTCATTTTTGTAAACTGTCAAGGAATTTATTGTTTCCCTGTATCCATCTGAATAGATACAAAACATTTAGTCAAGGATTTTAGAACAAATTTGTTTCCCTGGTATCTTTCCTTATTCAAAGCATGTTTCCAATGCATTTATCATTTATAAAAATCTGATATTGTGAATGAACTAAATTGTTTCTTAGAAATAATTCATCATAGAGCCTGTGGTTATATGAACAAAATAATAACATTGTTCATATGATAAGTAGCTTTCTGACAAGTAAATCTACAAATAGTATAACATGCTCCCTATTCAAGTAGGAAGAAAAAGTAATTATGTATTTTCTCCTGCAGTACAACATGTAGAACAAAAAGAAAGCCCTCTAGATAATCTTTGTATAAATATTGGGTTCATCATTTTAATGTTCTAAAGAAATGTTTAGTATATTCCCAGGAGTGGTATAGCTGGGTCCTCCGATAGTACTATGTCCAATTTCCGGAGGAACCGCCAAACTGA
>NW_022196914.1:12732167-12737408 GCF_008632895.1 Mastomys coucha
GGACTGCACATGGAGGGGTCTGATTGTTCTGGCACCATGTGTATAGTAGAGGATTGCAATTTGATCATTAATAGGAGGAGAGGAGCTCGCCCCTGTGAAGGTTCTGTGCCCCAGTGTAGGGGAATGCCAGGGCCAATAAGTGGGAGAGGGTGGGGTGGCAGGCATGGGGAGGGGGTAGGCAACAGGGCTTTGTTTTTGTTGTTTTTGTTTGTTTCTTTGATTTTTAGAGGGGAAACTGGGATTGGAGAAATTTATATGTAAATAAAGAAAATATCTAATAAAAAAAAAGAAAAAAAGAAAAAAGAAAAAGAAAAAAAAGAAATGTTTAAACAATTCATAAGACTTATATATAAGCCTTCAAATTTTATAGATCTGTTAGAAAAATGCATTTTTACAAAAGAATCTGTTCTTGCTTTCTCTTCTTAATTTTTTTCCTTGTTTTGTTTACAGACCATGAAACAGGAAATCATATATTTCAAGTTATATATTCATCAGGAGATATTTATTTTTGTAAGTAGTTTTTAACTTTTGTAAATGCTTTAATATTCTGCAAATGAAAATGTATTTCAACCATCAGGCCATTGGCTTTTCAGCCTGATGGCAGTTCCTCTGTTCCACCCCCTTATTTGGTCTTTTCCAAGTTACTAAAATTACAACAATAACTACTAAAAATTCTTTGTATCTGGCATATAAAAACAGCCAGATGTATCTCAGTAGTTATCTTAAAACAAAACAGGTCAAAAAAAAAAAAAACACATCACAGGTTTAACTTCTGCAGTATTTTTCTTCATACAAAACACTAGTGAAAAATTAAATAGTAAAGCACCAACTAAATTATATACGCTATTACAGTTCAAGTGAATGAGGCAAAATGTCTACTTCTATTTCCCAGATTGGAGAGGCCTTCTGTGCACAGTATGTGCTGTGTTAATTCCAAAGACACTTTCTCTGCTTGCCAGTGCACAGTGGAGTCTTAAAAGAAAAGCAGATGCAAAGAATGGGCACCCGGGGAGGATGTGTGGCTCCTGAGGACAGTGAGGGTTACCTCTTACTGCTTGCTGTTGCTTGGTTCTCTGGCCCCAATGCACCTGCTCTTCTCCACAGACCGTGTGGGCATAAGGGAACCAACCAGGAGAAAGAAGAGGCTGGCTCGGAGTCTTCGCTATCCAGCAGAGTGGATACTAGTCTTGCTGGTCCTTTGGACCTATCAGGTGCTCTGGAGGTCCGATGACACAGCAGAAGCCCACTAGCATCTCTGCTGGATGGCCACATTCACACAGAAACCTGAACAGGCAATTGGAGCATTTCTATCTGTGGCCACCTAAGGTTGAGGTGTCTATGTGTGGTGCCTCTTGGCAGCACTGGGGCTGGAGAGTCCGGACCTTGACAGTGACCCAGCTGTGCTTCTGATTGTCTGCTCCTTCTTGGCATCCCAAGTCTGGGGAGTTCTTCTCTTTGTCTTTGCTGGATTTTTCTAGTGCTTTTGCCAAGCTTCTTGAAGATGAGAAAAGATCATCAGCCCCACTGTGGGAGTCCACATTCTCCTTGATCTCCTTCATTTCTACTCCAATGATCACTTTTCCTTCTCAGACATCCTAAAGCATCTCATCTGGAAGGAGACAAAGTTCCTCTACGGATCAGGGAATGAAATAAAACTCAGACTCATGCAGTGCCTGCATGTCATACATAGTGATCAAATGGTCCCAGGTCACCACAGATGGAACCAGGCGCCCAATTTTCTGGCTGAACTTGTCTTGTATACAAATCACGTGGAAGTGTCCATTCACCTCGACAGGCTTTTGGCCCAGCATGCCATGGAAAAGGCCCGCCTCCACCTGAGGACTCCATACCACCATACCCTAAGCAGGGCTTAGGGCTGCCTTGCCTGGGCCCTTGTCGCCTGGTGTGCCTGTGCTGCCCACCTCGGCTTCCGCAAAGGCCGCCAGTGAGCAAAGAGCACGCTTCCCAAAAAGGGCTACTACAGGTCCCATGGAGGAGCACTTGGTGCCAGTTTTTAACTTTTATTATATTAATTTTTTAATTCTTTGAGAATTTCATAATCTATACTTTGATTGTGCTTTGATTGTATTTATCTCCCACTCCTCCTAATATTTTCTTCACACAATATTATAAATTTTTACTGAATCATTCTAATCCTATTTTATATTATTATATCCTACATCCTTTAGTATAAGTAGACCATTTCCATCACATTACATAAGGTAATTATTATATGAGGTTGGTATTGCTATATCTACACTAACGCAAAAAGTTCTCACTGCATCTTCCTTTATTTTTTTTCTAAGTGAAGAAAGTTTTATTCTGGCTCACATTTCAGAGCATCAAGACAGGGAAGCCTGGTACGGCAGCTCACATCACAGTGCCTAAGAAGTGAAGAGAATATCTGCACTCACTGGCTTCTTCCAAATCTTTTTTATTCCATCTGCATTCCCAGCCTGTCCTATGGTGCTATGCAGATAAATGGCAGATTGTCCTTCATAATTACTGCTCCCCAAAATGTACTTTACTAATCTAGATGCTTTGCAATCTATTAACATTAACTCAAGATTTGTAACCATGGGAAAATGACATAAGAAACACAGAAGAAATGAGGGTGCTTTGAGTTCTCAATGAACTATTGGTCATTTGAACTGAACCTAGTAACAAAAGTAAAGTTTAAATATAATATGGCCAGGTTATTTCAAGTATAATAAGGAAGAAAAGGTTATATAGCTTCTCAAGAATATCTTTGATTTGGAAACATACTAAAATAAAGTTTGGGAAATATTTGGATAAGTAAAAATTCAGATTAATTGTCATCCAAATTTTTTGGTTGCTTATGTTGACTTTAAACATTATTGATGTACTCATTACATTTATATGTCATGGCACTATTTTAGGTTATTTTTCAGTTTACAAAGTGCGTGCAGAGGAAGTTCTCCTCTAATCATCCATAAATAAAGACACTACAATTCAACAAGGTTAATTGACTTGGCTCACATTACTGAACTCCAAACTAAAGCAACATTCTACTTCCAAGTTCTTTTTCTTTCATTTTCTCAAAGCTCTAGCAAACTAATTTACTTAAAATTGCTTACTCAATTCATGGTAAAGTGGAATGCCTGATAATTAAATTCATGTTTGATTATTGTAGCTTTCCAGCCTTGATATATTTATCTATGAAAGATTTTGACTGCTTCCTAATTCTAAAAAGTAAATTTTAAAAAGTTAAATTTTTATTGGTTATTTTATTTCTATTTGAAATGTTATCCCCCTTCCAGAATTCCCCTCCACAAGCCCCCAATCCCATTCTCCCTCCCCCTGCCTTTCTGAAGGTGCTTCCGCACCAGCATACCCACTCCTGTCTCAGTGGTCTAGCATTCTCCTATACTGAGGCATCTAGTCTCCACAGGACCCACTGCCATCAATACCAGGTAAGGTCATCCTCTGATACACTTGCAGCTGGGGCCATGGGTCTCTCTATGTGTACTCTTTAGTTGTGGTATAGTTCCTGGGAGTTCTGGAAGGTCTGGTTGG
Organism: Mastomys coucha; assembly: GCF_008632895.1. NCBI lineage: Eukaryota > Metazoa > Chordata > Mammalia > Rodentia > Muridae > Mastomys > Mastomys coucha. Next base: position 12,735,705 of record NW_022196914.1, read on the forward strand.
TTGATATTGTTGTTCTTCCTATGGAGTTGCAAAGCCCTTCCGCTCCTTCAGTCCTGCTCCTAACTTCACCACTGCGGTCCCTATGTTCAGTCCAATGGTTGTCTGTGAACATCTGCATCTGTATCCTTAGAGCTCTGGCAGAGCCCCTCAGAAGACAGCTATATCGGGTTCCTGTCAGCAAGCACCTCTTGGCATCAGCCGTAGTGTCTGGGTTTGGTATCTGAAAATGGGATGGATCCCTAGGTGGGGCAGTCGCTGTATGGCCTTTCCTTCAATCTTGCTCCACATTTGTCCCCTAATTTCCTTTAAACAGGAGCAACCCTGGATTAATATTTTTGAGACAGGTAGATGGCCCCAACCCTCAACCAGGGGCCATGCCTAAACTCTAGATATGGTCTCTACAGGTTCTCTCTCCCCTTTGTTGGTTATTTCAGCTAGTGTCTTCCCAGTTGGGTCCTGGGTACATCTTGCTTTCCTGGCATCTTGAATGTTCTAGTGGTTACCTCCAGTTCTCCATCCTCACTGCTATACACCTCTGTTTAATATCCTGGCCTACTGTACTTCTCTCCCATCTCCTCTGATACCTGCTGAAGCCCCCCCTTCTCTCTCCTCCTCTCTCCCTCCCAGGTTCTTCTCTCCCTCTACCTCCGTGGTTACTTTGTTCCCCCTTCTAAGTAGGACTGAAACATCCACACATTAATCTTCCTTCTTGTTGAACTTCATATGCTCTGTGAGTTGTATCTTTGGTATTCTGAGCTTTTTGCCTAATACAAAGTGAGTACATATCATGTATATGCTTTTGTGACTGGGTTACCTGACTCAGGATGATATTTTCTAGTTCCATCCATTTGCCTGTGAATTTCATGAACTCATTGTGTTTTCAATAGCTGAATAGTAATACATTGTGTAAATGTACCCCATTTTCTGTATCCACTCCTCTGTTGAGGGACATCTGGGTTCTTTCCAGCTTCTGGCTATTATAAATAAGGCTGCTATGAACATGGTTGATCATGTGTTCTTGTTATATGTTGAAACATCTTTTTCGTATATGCACAGGAGCATTATAGCTGGGTACTCAGATAGTACAATATCAAATTTTATGAGTAAGCACCAGACTGATCTCCAGAGTGGCTGTACCAGCCTTGCAATCCCACCAACAATTGGAGTAGTATTCCTCTTTCTCTACATCCTTGACAGCACCTGCTGTTCCCTGAGGTTTTGGATTTTGATCTTAGCTATTCTGACTGGTGTTAGGGGAAATCTCAGGGTCTTTTATGTTTTTTGTTTTTTTGTTTTTTGTTTTTTCAAGACAGGGTTTCTCTCTATAGCTCTGGCTGTCCTGGAACTCACTCTGTAGACCAGGCTGGCCTCAAACTCAGAAATCTGCCTGCCTCTGCCTCCCAAGTGCTGGGATTAAAGGTATGCAGCACCACCGCCTGACTCTCAGGGTCCTTTTGATTTGTATTTCCCTTATGATTAATGATGTTGAACATCTCTTTAAGTGCTTCTTGGCCATTTGCCATTCCTCAGTTGAGAATTCTTTGTTTAGCTCTGTACTCCATTTTTAATAGGGTTATTTGGTTCTCTGTTTCTAACTTCTTGAGATTTTCTTTCTTTTCTTTTCTCTTCTCTACTTTCCTTTTCTTTCCTTATCTTTTTTTTCTTTTTTCTCTTTCTTTTCTTCTTTTCTTTTCTTTTTTTTTT
>NW_022196914.1:12737772-12741990 GCF_008632895.1 Mastomys coucha
TTTTTGGCTTGTTTGTCAAAGATCAGGAGACTGTAGGTGTGTGGGGTTAATTCTGGGTTTTCAATTCTATTCCCTTGATCTGTCTGTCTCTGTACCAATACCAGTGTTTTTCACTATGTTAAGTTTAAGTGAAATTGTCATTTCAAAAAGATTATTTATTCAATCATGAGTCAAAAATTCCTATTTTGTGACTTCAAACTGTATTAAATTATTTCTTTATAATTTTGTTTCATTTCATTTACTTTATATTTTAAAATTTTAGGGAAATATTAATGTTTGTAATTGCAACACTTGAATAGCTTAAATTTTCTTTCAAGAAGATTAACACAATAACACAATTAACACAATAATTTTTATTAATTATCTATTTGTAACATCTATTCTATAAAATTAGTCAGAACTTTAATACAATTTATAAAAGTAAAATATTCAACTTTGTTAAATAGAAACTATGCTTTTGGATTTGAAATAAATTCATGAAATAATTATGCTAATACAAAATAAAATATCATTAAAATATTAGCTTATAAAAGAGAACTAACTATTGTTAAAATAGTCTAAAAACTAAAAGTTTAAATTTGATGTTATCTTGTAAATTGTTATTTATATATATTATATTGCAATTATGATTTCTGAGTGTTTTTAATATATCTAATTTTTATAAAATATTTATAGAAAGTGTGCATGTATTTGAAATTTGATTATATTTTGCTCAAATTGCAAAGACATCCAAATTTAGTATCCCACTACAGTCTTCTTAAACCATTTGCTCTTTGTTACCATTGATATGCAGAATGGGTTAATATGTATTCATGATTTTTAGTGTGCATTTTAAAATTATTCTTTAGTTTACTGTATTGACAGATTAGATTATACCCTAGAGTAAGTGGTAAACACTGTGATGCTTTCCTGTAGTACAATGGGAGTAATAACAGATAAAGTTAGATTAATGTCTTTCCTTGTGATCCATCTTGAATAGGTCTTAAAACATGTCCTTTCTCAACCGAAATAGCATACTAAATATTTTGGCTATTCTATGCTTATTGTCATGTCTCTTTCTGTGTTCTCTATGATTTGCTTGGTAAGTTGATATTAATATAAGCTTTACATCATATTTTATAATATGTAAATATATCAATAAATTATATAAATATATATTTATTATAAAATAAAATATTAATTTTAATGTAGTTACTTCATGCTAATATCAAATAAAAGAGATAAGTTAACTATAAATCATAGGAATCATTGTAGAAAACAGAAAAAATGAAATGAATTGGGAAATGTTGACTCCAGGGGATTGCAGAACCAAGGCAGTCATGTTCTGAATTAGACATACACAAGTCTAGGCAGATTCCCTTGAAGTTATGGCTTGAGAAGGGTACCATGTGACTTTACTACTCTTGATAGATATTCTGGCTGTATATGGATCCTGGAGAAGGGGCAATATTTCTACTCAGTTAAGTAACTGATTTGTTGTCTATCATTCCTTGTGGCTAGTTTTAAACCAAACACCACACAGTGGATCCAATTTTAATACAATGAGTCTTCAAAACAATTATTACTGATAATGACATGAATATTTGAAATGGATTTATAGGTTGAAAGAGAAATTAATAGAAGTGGAAAGTATATTTAAGAAAGTGAGTTTACAAATAAAAAGAGAATAATCATAAGTGTATAGAATTGTCAAAGAAGAAATTAATTTAAATTGGGAAGGAGGATTTGGGAGGGGATTTGGGGGAAGTGAAAGAGTATAATGAAAGTTATCTTTTATGTTAAAAGGAAAAATAATTATATGTTTCTATATGATAAAATTATAAATGTAAAATATTTACTACAATCAAAATAAAGAGGCCTTAAAAAACAGTTATGAGGTGAGAGGCATAATTAGCTTTATGAATAGATGGCCTGGGCTGATCCCAGAGTGTTTCTATCTATCTAGACCTAGTCCTAGACCTGGAAACTTCTAAAGCCTATACAACGTAATCTTCTCGCGCCTGGACAGCGAAGGCTTCAAATTCTAGCCTTTATCTGCTAGCCTAGGCCTGGAATGTTTAGGCTCCAAAACTTTCTCCTGAATAAATTCACACTTGATAGTTCTTCTGAACTCTAGCTCGTTCAACTCTGCTGTTCTGGCTCAAACTCCTCTCCAAGATGACTGATTCAAATTGTCTTCTCTTGTCTTCTGACTGAATAACACTGTCTGAAAAAGAAATTGTCTCTGAAGTCCATAAGCTGATCTGTACTGACTGCATGAACAGAACTGCACAAACTCAGCTAGATTCAACTTACCTCTCTTCCAGCACTGCTTTTAAGTAGCCTCACTTTCCAGTTCTGTTCTCCTGAGAGTTGGCCATATCCTATTTCTGACTCATTCTGTTGAATCATTCTCTGATTCATCACCTTGACTGTTCCTCAATTAGTCACCAATGTTTGGATTTAAATGTGTGATGTCTTGCCAAAGTAGATTCTGAGATAGAGCTAGGATGGAGAGTTGCCCAGGAAGATATAAGGGTAAGGACACATGGTATCTGAGCACAGGTAACCACCCATGTGGCAGAATGTAGATAAAATAAATGGATTATTCTAGGTTATAATTTAGTCAGAGAAAAGCCTAGCTATATGACTAAGGTATTTGTAAATATATTTTGAATCTGAGAGTTGTTTTTTGTGAGGATGGAGCTGGTAGGAGAAATCTGACCTAACTTCTATTTCTGATAAACACAAATTTATATAAATATAACACATTTGTGGTGTCTGTTCCTTTCATATTTCCTCTGGTTTTGAATTTCCTGAACTAACAAAACCCCACTGGTTGTATTAGTTGAAAACTTTAAGCCATTCCTTTTTATAGTCAAGGTAAATGGAGAATTTTCTCATAAAAATAAAAGGTACTTAAATTACAGGGTTATTTATAGGTCATGATTAAAGAAATATATCAACATACTGTATTCATTCTATGAGTTTTTCTTAAACCATTCAAAAGAATTTCTTAGTCAAAGAAGTCAAAATTATAGCCCCATTTATTTCACCTCCATCCTTGATAGTCCCTTCTTTCATGAGTTTATCTGCCTCAATAATACAGTTGATTTAAATTTAGTACTAAAGACATGCTGATTATAATGTAGGCCAAAGAAATGTTAAAATTCTATAATGGATTCATAAATTCAGATTGCTTCAGGAAATATTTATTGTTCTCTCACTCATGGTTCTATGATTATGCAGTAAGAAGTTGTCACATCTTTGCATGGTATCTTAGAATGAGCAATATTAACACATACTGTTAATATTAGGAACTCATTAAAGTGATAGAAACACAAGTAATGAAGAGCTCATTACTTTGAGAAATGTTAAGACTGTTACATACAGAGAAGAAACTTTTATTCTTTACTTTCTAATTGAAGACGAATTTTATTGCCTCCTAAATCACAAGGATTATGTCAATTTGCATAAATTGTGTATCTCTCTTCACAAAGTAGAAATGACAAGAAGAATTTCTCATTTTGATAGAATACCTCTCTCTCTAGATTTTTAAGCTGTTTGTATTTAGAAATAAGTGTCTTTGTAGAATTATGTTGAGATTTTATGGAGATTGCATTGAATTTGTAGATTGCCTTTAGTAGGATGGCCATTTTTACTATATTAATTCTGCCAATCCATAAGCCTAGGAGATTTCTCCATTTTTTGAGATCTTGAATTTATTTCTTGAGAGACTTAAAATTATTGTCATATAGGTCTGTCACTTGTTTGGTTAAAGTTACCCCAAGATATTTTATACTATTTGTAGCTATTGTGAAGGGAGTTGTTTCCCTAACTTCTTTCTCAGCCTGTTTATCATTTGTATAAAGGTGGGCTACTGATTTATTTATGTTAATTTTATATCTGGCCACTTTGTTGAAGTTTGAGTTCTCCTATGTATACTATCATATCATCTACAATTAGTGATAACTTTATTTTTTCTTTACGAATTTGTATTCCCTTGATCTCTTTTTGTTGTCTTATTGTTCTAGCTAGCACTTCAAGTGCTATATTGAGTAGATATGGGGAGAGTGGGCATCCTTGTCTTGTCCCTGACTTTAGTAGGATTGCTTCAAGTGTGACTCCATTTTATTTGATTGTGGTTGTTAGTTTGAGTTTTTCAGGCAAATGGATGGAAGTAGAAAATATCATCCTGAGTGAGGTCACTCATATCATTTATGGTATATGCTCACTAAT
>NW_022196914.1:12742000-12743979 GCF_008632895.1 Mastomys coucha
CAAAAAAAACCCAAGAACTCAAAAAGGTCAACAGCTGAAGGACCCACGTGAGGATGCCTTAGTCCCCCCACTTTGGAGAGAGAAGAAAGCAATCGCAAAAGGGGAAGAAGGGACCTGGAAGGGAAAGTAGATGGGATGTATTACAGGACGGGGTTTGGGGGGCAAGAGAGGAACCTGATCTGGTATTGAGTGAGGAAAAAGAACTAAAGCCCTGAGGGCCAGCAGAAAGAATGGAAAGAGGCAACCCCAGGAGGCAGAAGGTGTGGGAACCCTCAAGAATGTACCAAAGATGTGGGAGGTGAGAGATTCTCAGGACTCAAAAGGAGGTACCTTAGATTAAATGCCCTACAGTGGGGAGAGAGAACTTATTGAGCCCACCTACAGCAGAAAGACAGAGCATCAAGTGATGGATGGGGTTGCCATCCCATACTCAAAACTCTGACTCATAATTATTACTGTCTAACAGAACTGTAGAGATGGAAATGGAGCCTAAGGAAAAGTAGGTTCAGCGACAGGCCAAAAGTGGGATTCAGCTCAAGGGGAAGCCCAAGCCTGACATAACTAATAACTGAGGCTATGGACCTATCATTACTGCTCTCCTAAAGACCCAACGAGCAGCTGACAGAGTCAGATACAGATATTTGCACTCAACCAATGGACAGAAGCTGCTGACCCCTGTGATTGAATTAGGGAAAAGCTTGAAGAAGCTGGAGAGGAGTTCAACCCTGCAGTAGGACCAACAGTCTCAAGTAACCTGGATCTCAGAGATCTCTCAAACACTGGACCACCAAACAGGCAGCATACAACAGCTGATATGAGGCCCCTAACATATATTTAGCAGAGGACTGCTGTGTCTGGGTTCAGTCAGAGAAGATGCATCTAACCCTCAAGAGACTGGAGGTCCCAGGGAGTTTATGGTCTATTGGGGTGAGGGTAGGGAGTATGGAACTCCTTGTGGAGACAGGGGTGTGGGGAGGAGGTATGGGATGTGGAACAGGTGGAGGGTGTATAAGGAGGAACAAAATCTGGAGTGTGAAAAAAATAGATTAGAAAAACAACAGAAATATATGTCTGATGGATGGCTCACTTCATGGACTCTGGTAATTATAGTTGTTTTGGAAGAAAGATCAGTTTGACTTACAATCATAACTAAAACACTGCTCTGTGTCCTTCAAACACTCTGAATAAAGGAAACACTACATAAAAGAAAGAGGACAGCCGGTCTCTTTGGGCCGGTGTCCTGGGCAGTCTATGGGTGTAAGTAAGCTCTGCAGCCAGTCCCTCAACACCCAGAGGAAGCTCCACTCCCACGCACTCTTACACACCCAGAATCAGAGGTGAGGAGGACCCAACTTCTGTTCCAACATCAGGAGTAACTGGGACCAGCAGGACCAGGCACACAGGAACTCGGCCAGCCCAGTGGCTCTAGTTCCTTCTGGTTGCTCTGGCCTGGAATCCTGAGCAGACCGTGGGCACAAACTCCACAGCCAGTCCCACAACACCCAGAGGAAGCTCCACTCCCAGGTGCTCTAACAAGCTCAGGATCACAGGATCCCAGAATCACAGGGTCACAGAGACAACTTGACTATAAGGAGTTCTGACACTACCAGGATCACAGGAAGGACAGGATCCAGTCAGATTTAGCATGGGCAGGTAGCACTAAAGATAACCAGATGGTGGGAAGCAAGCTTAAGAAAACAAGCAACACAAACTGAGGTCACTTGGCATCATCAGAACCTAATTCTCCCACCATAGCAAGTCCTGGACACACCATCACACCAAAAAAGCAAGATTCAGATATAAAATCACTTCTCATGGTGATGATACAGGACTTTAAGAAAGATATAAATAGCACCCTCAAAGAAATGCAGAACACAGATAAACAGCTAGAAACCCTTCAAGAGGAAACACAAAACCCCTTAAAGAACTACAGGAAAACACAATCAAACAAGTGAAGGAAATGAGCAAAACCATCCAGA
>NW_022196914.1:12745440-12772338 GCF_008632895.1 Mastomys coucha
GTGAGGGTCATTGAAATACAGCCTTATTACAATGAAATCCAATGTCTAAAACTTGTTCTTATTTTGGGCTTGTATCACAGTAAGGGTCAAGATTTTAAACTCTACTAAATTCAAAACAAACAAACAAAAAGACTTTATATATTTATGTTCACTTAAGAAAATACTAGATGTATTATTTTGAAATATACAGTTAATATGTTTGGAGTTACTTAAAATTTATATTGAGAAAAATGTATTTTCACTATTGCTGCAGACAAGCATCTACATAAGACTGTTAAATTGATTTTATAAACTTTTATAATACTTATTTTTATTGTCATAATATTTAAAATGTTAAGAATATGACAAATAAGATATTGTAGGTGTTGAAGGGGGGTCTCTGGGAGGAGTTGGGGTATGAAAGGGAAACACGGATGTGATTTAATTCTATTTACTTAAAATATGTTTTTAAATGTTAACAAATTCAGATAAATTGAAATCATGTAACTTTACACTTCATAATGCAATAAAAGTTAAAAAAAAAAAGAAAGAGGACATATTTACCGAAATTGCTTTACTAAATATGCATTGTTAATTAGCCTATCAATAAATGAAATTTTAAAAGAAGGATTTGGAAATCATGTCTACTGGCAGATAAGGCTGTCTTATGTAACACAAGCTTCCTTAACAATCTTTTCTCTAAATGTGAACTTGTTGAACTACTTGACTTTATTTAATAATGATGCTATATTTTCCTTTTGTTCTTCTGCACTTAATTTTGGAAATCTGACTAATAGTAAATTGGTTTGCTTCCTAGTAAACAAACATTGGGAAGGAATTGATACTTAGTGTACTTTAATTTACTTTTTGATTTTCAGTATAAAATATATCACAGGACAAAGTGCAGTACTGAATGAAGGCTACCAGTTCAACAAAATACTTAAGTAACTCAAAGCATTTGCCTGTCTTCCAAACTTGTTACCTGTGTATGTTTGTTTATATAAGTCAAATTAATCCTGATAAAACTGTCATCCCCTTTTTGTCTCATATTAGCAGCAACCTGAACAATTTTTTTTTTTTTACTAAAAACCATAAGAAAAGAAAAAGAAAGGAGGAAGGAAGGAATATAGGAAGGAAGGAAGGAAGGAAGAAAGGAAAGAAGGAAGGGAGGGAGGAAGGGAGGGAGGGATGGAGGGAGGGAGGGAGAGAGGGAGGGAGGGAGGAAGGAAAAGAAGAAAAAGTAAAATATGAATTTTCTTAGTTAGAATCTCTGTTGCTATTATTAAACATGACAAAATCAACTTTGGAAGGAAAGGTTTTATTTTTATCTACACTTCCAGATAGCTGTCCATCATAGAGGGAAATAATGACAATGACTTGGGCAGGACATAAACGTCTGCGTGAGAAGTGAGTTTCTAGAGAACTGGGTTCAATATTATTGTTTCCAATACCACTTGTTCCAGAAAACAAAAAGTTACTTTTTGTGCAGACAAGAATACAGTGTGAGTAAATTTATTTGTTAGGTTTTTGGCTGAAATTCCCAGGCAAGTTAGTGTTAGCCAACTGTCATTACAGAACAGAATATAATAAAAAGTGATTGAAAGAAAGGAATTCTTTATAGGGGCTCTCATTATAGAAGACTTCAAAGTTTAAGTCCTTACTTGGCTCAATTGTTCACTGGCCTGAGGTATGGCATAAATACCATGACAAAAGGGAGAATCAAGAAAAGATGCTCATTAGATGAAAGCTTGGGAGCAGGTAGAGAAGGATCTGTGAAAAATACATTTCCCCAGGGTAGTCCCACTGTAGATGGAACCTGCCTCCTAGTTTTTACCACTTCCACAAAAAAGTTATAAGTCATGAATTTATTGATGAATTGATTCAGTCAAGGAAGTTAGAGCCCTTAGGATCTAATCACTTGCAAACAGCACACCAGGTACAATGCAACTATTAACATTTCAGCCTTCAGATTGAAATAATTAAGGAGGGGAAAATGTCCATTTTATTCATATTTTGGCCATAGCTTGGAGCAATGAAAACCATGTATGCAGGTTTGGTAAAAATGGACATGCATTTTTAAGCAATGTAGACATGGAGGGAAATATGACTATAATTCTAATATTAAGCCAAGTCATTTTTCTAACATCTATTTGCATTTCTTTGATTGAGATACTGAGTGCACTCTTAATATTGTTTTGAAATATTCATTATACTTAATGTTAGAATGTATCTTGTTTCCTTTGATCTCTTGTTATAATTCATAAATATATGTGATATATTTGTTTTGAAAAGTTATTATTAAATTTTGAATGTATCTTATTTCCTTGTTTTTTATATAGTATGAATGAGTTGAAAATATTTGTTATTATACTATTCAGAAATGTTTAAAGAATATAACCTCTTAAATATTATTCTGTGCCATCTGCCCTTATAAATCTTTTAAAAATCTAATTGTTTTGACATTATCCTGTAAAAGAATCATTTCAACTTACCACTAGTCTACTTTTTGTTTTCTATTTTCTAAGAAATTTAAGAAGTATACTATCAAATATAAGTTCCAGAACACTTATAAGCTCATAAAATATTTAAAATGATCAACATGTTGTTTATTTGTTGTTCACTTAGCTTAGAGAGGGTGCCCAGTCAAGTTTGTGCAGAGAAAGCATTTGCAATTGCCACAGCTGAATCTTCAACTCCACAATATTTCTCTTGGCCAAACATCAACAAGGCAGGCTCCAAGATCTCAGCAGTCAATGGCAAGGCAGAGTCACTAGGAACTGACAATTGATTTGCATGAAATATATAGTAACATTGTATTACCAAGTAGAAACCTTTTTTTAAATTTCTGTATGTACATACACAATAGTATAAATAGAAAGAGTAAAATCTCTTCTTTTATGGCTTCTTTAGTGAGTGGTGAGAATTATACATATCTTTGTGTATAACAATACATATTTATATGGATCTCATTAAATGAATAAGTTAAATCAAACTGACTGCTACTAAAGTTATCTAATTGAAGAAACAAAACATTAAATTAGACTCAGCACTACACTGTTAGGTAATAAAGCTGAGATTCTAGTCCAGTCTATGTATCTTCAGCTTGACCTCATCACTGATTTTATAAAAATTATTTCTTAAAGTAGATGTACTGTAATATTTTAATGTAGAAATTTTATGAATTTTGATCAATTTATATATTTATATGATGCATTATGATCGTATTCACTGCCCTCCACTCCTCCAACTTATACTTCAAATCTATTGCTCCTCATTCATCCCCTCTGACTTCGTGTGCTATATTTTTGTAACCCACCGATTTATTATTTATTTTTTACTATGTACTTGGGGAGAGTACATCTGCCCATCAGAAAATCAGTTTATCTTTTACAAGAAGCCACCAAATGTCAACAGGTCCTCAGTTAGGGGAGTGAGCTCAAAGCTCCACCTGCCTCTATGCTATAATGTGACTTATTTAACTTACTGCAGATCTTATGCAAAAGCCAGAGTTAATGTTGAGCTCCTGAGAAGAATTGCCTTGTAATGCCAGTGGTATATGGTTTTGCTGCACTTCCACTTTGACTTCTGGATTTTACAAGCTAGCGATCTCCACTTTGGTAATGCTCCCTAAGCCTTAAGGTAAAAGTAAAGGGTGATGGAATAAATGTCCCATCTCCAGCCGAACATTTCACATTGGTCACTTGTGTAATGTTGCATCAACCACTGTCCATTATACAGCGAAGCATCTTTGAGGAGACCTGAAAGCTGTACAAGAGTAAAAACCATAGGGATAAAAATGATGAGTGAACCCTTACTCCTGCTTCTACACCTTGTCTCTTGCCCCTTTGTTCCCCTTCTCTCCCCATTCCCTTCCCCCCTCTTTCCACATGTTCATGGCCGGCCCCTACTTCTCTACTCTCTCCTACCCTCTGCCTTTCTCTGCCTCTGCTACCCTCTTAACTCCCCTTCCCATGCCCTAAATAAACTCTATTCTGTACTAAAAAAAAAAATGAAGAGTGAAGTTTGATATTATTTTCATTTATCAAAATAAAAGTAGAAGTTTCATTCCTGGGACCTGTGAGTTCCCTAAGCATTTGGAATGACAGTTATGCTTTTCCACCTATGCAGTGGGATTTAAATACAATCAGAGAGTTGTTGGTCATCCCCTAACACCGATGTCCCTTTTAAACTCATGGAAACATCTTACAGTACTAGTCATTATCATAACTCATAGGGTCTACAACTGGGCAAGATTATGTTTGTATTTTCTAGTAGCCTACACAGCATCTTCTGCCTTTGAAAGCTAGCCAGTAGGGATAAAACTTCCTGGTTGGTACCAACTGGAATTCTACATGTGACCAAAATATGTGTGGTATCTTCAGCAAAACTGTTATGCTATCAAATTCTGTAGGCAACCAAAAGAAGTAGCAGAAGCCTGTATTGATTCCCAGATTTTCTGGACATCACTGACCACAACCTCCAGGAAGTTATTCTACACTAGTATTTCATCAGATTTTTTCAACAATATATAGTTTATGGATAGATGACTATTCTCTAAGGCTGAAGTTAATTCCATTTAAATTGGATAATTACATGACATATATATGAGTCATAGAGAAAAGAAAGTTGTATTTAGGCATTTGTAAACATTATCACTGTTATCCTTTTTCCATAAATTTCTTTGATCTCCTTTCCCAAAGCTTTCACTCATACTCCTCATTTCTCTTTCACATTCATTGATATCTTGCCATCAACAATCTTCACATTTGGTGAAAACTTGGAAAAAAAAGTTGATACTAAAATAAAATTTGCTTCCTTTTTTAAAACTAAAAGCTATAATAGTCTCCTTTTTATATATTGGTAGCATGGATTATTTCTGTTGTGAGGTATTTTCTTTTATTTATTTATTTATTTATTTATTTATTTATTTTAAACTCCAGATTTTATTCCCCTCCTGATCCACCCTCTGACTGATCTACATCCCATACCTCCTCCCTGCCCCCCTGTCTCCATGAGGATGTCCCCACCCACCATCCCCATCCTACCAGACCTCTAAACTCCCTTGGGCCTCCGGTTTTTTGAGGGTTAGGTGCATCTTCTCTGACTGAACCCAGACCTGGAAGTCCTCTGCTGTATATGTGTTGGGTGCCTCATTTCAACTGGTTCTGCTGCCTGGTTGGTGGCCCAGTGTCTTAGAAATCTCAGAGGTCCAGGTTAATTGAGACTGCTGTTCTTCCTACAGGGTCGCCCTCCTCCTCAGCTTCTTCCAGCTTCCCCTTAATTCAACCCCAGTGGCCAGCAGCTTCTATCCATTGGTTGGGTGCAAATATCTGCATCTGAGTCCTTCATCTGCTTCAGTTTGATTGTCATGTTGCTATCATGAATAAATATTGAGTCTTTTGCTATGTCTTTAAGATACAAACATCTCTTTTTATTGATATGCATGGTATGGGTTATGTTTTTCAATAATTGACTAATATTAAGAAATTAGTCTTGTTGTCTGCTGACCACTCTCTCACAATAAACACTGTTTCCTATAGCTTGAGTGATATGCATGTCTTCATGAATTATTAGAGTTTTCCTATTAAATCCATGTTAATGTTCTGATTTCTCTGTTGTGTTTTTAAGTGTTTTGCTAACAGGAAATGAATAGATGAAAAGCATACATATCAGGCCATAACTTTACTCATATTTCAGCCATCTATTCAAATAAACTGTTGGTACAAGTTTCAGTGCTTAAAATGTATCATTAAATGGAGTATATCTGCTTAGTACATCTTTATCAATCAACTCAGTCTATTTTAGTTTTCTACTCCGTTTATCCCCACTTTTTAAAAATTTTTTTTATCTCCACTCTTAAAATCCATTCTCAAACATAAATTGCAGACATCTGATTGTATTAATTAGAAAATCTTAGGTATACATGTGTATCTCTATGCAGGGTAATACTGGAGATAGTTGAGATATGTGCATTACTGAAGTTGAAGTGAATACTTTCTTTGGAAATATAAAATGTAAAAATTTGAAAGCTTAATAGCCTCACCAGAAGCAGCACTAACCCAGCTTTATGCTAAGTTACAGAATCCCCCTTGTATCTAACCAGTATCCTCACTTTGATAGTTTTTGATTTGGGAACTTAAATCTGTCTTTGAATTCTAGTAATTTCATGATGAGATTCTAAATTTGATTTTTATAACTTAAAGTATTAGGGCTTCAGGTGAGAAGATCCTCTTCCAGGGCACACCTGAAAGATATAGAATTTTTCTACTCAAATGGAACTAGAGTTGTTATCTCTGAATTTATTATTTTCTTTCCTTTATCCAGAATTGCCAAGAGCAGCCAACTAGAATCATTATAAGACTCGCTTTTTTACAATTGTTGAAAATGTTACTTATTCAGTTACTAAGTCTTTTTTTTTTTCAATCAGGGTGATTCATGAGTATCAGGTGCATTTATTTTTCCTATTTCTTTAAACTAGTTGACACTATATATTTTCAGTGTTCTTCATGCTACCTGCAAAGTTTTCAGTAATTATGAGTTTCATAATGATGCATAACTTGCGCCAGATACTTCTAAGCCTAATTAAAAACAAAAAACAAAAACTTCATTCTCATAACTTTTTTTTTTTTTGAGACAGGGTTTCTCTGTATAGTCCTGGCTTCCTGGAATTCACCCTGTAGACCAGGCTGGCCTTGAATTCAGAAATCCACCTGCCTCTGCCTCCCAAGTGCTGGAATTAAAGGAATGTGCCACCACTGCTCGGCCATTCTCATAATTTTTGTTTCTCTGGCATCACAATCTATATTAGGTAGAACTCTTTAGAGGAAAATGAGAGAAAAGAGATTAGAGGATTAGAACTGTTTGGTTAACAAATGTGAAATGGGCACTCCTTTGGGTGGCTAAGGAAGCCTGTGTGAATTGGCAGAGGTATTTCAGGAGTCAAAGTAGTAAATCTGTGGAAAATTGCCAAAGTCTTTATGTGGTCTGAGTGTAAATTTTGGTAGTATATGTAAACGCTAACAACTTCAGCTACCTCCTTCTGAATGCTTACAGGCTGAGACAGCTTGTCTAGAAGGAATGCCAACAGAGTCTAGCTGACACCATCCTCTATACTGTATCTAATAAATGTGCTGAGGTTCTCCATTGTTGAGGTAATGAATGACACTTCTGAGTGCTCATGATCGACCTAACCCCTAATTTTCTGTACGTTTGTGTTTCTGTCCTTTCTTGTTCCCTTACTTCCCCTCATCATGTCAAAGTGCCAAGCTGTGCAGACTCCAATGGTGCTGCCTCACAGAAGAGAGGGTGAGGTCCTCAAAATCCAGTAGGTGCTCAGATCCAAAAGTTGGTGTCTCAGAAGTCATAATTTTGCAGTGTATTCCTGGGAGGTGAGATTCAACGAAATCATTTTGTTCAAGGTTGACACTGGAAGCCAGAGAAGTTTGGTTCCTTTGCTCTTAAAGGAGATCAACAGCCATGGGGGCATATATAATCTTGTCAGCAAAGCATAAAGGCAGGTAAACAAAACTAGAGTACTTAAGACTTATTTATATATGGGTTAAAGCTGAACATGGGTGTAATCTCTGGAAGGGTCTTCCTCCTTCTGTTTATCTTTACAAGAAATACGTTCATCCACCAAGTCATTAGCATGTCTCCTAGTTAACTTCAGAACTCAGCAAGCTGATAGCCCAAGTTTGCCAATACACTGGGTGTTTGTTCATACTGAAGAGAAACATGGGTTATTTAAGAAAACATTGTTGAATGTTCTGCATCATATTTTCACATAATCACCTTTCTTTAAAGATTCAATAACCAATGTATAACAAATACATTCACAAAGTGTACTTGAAATCAGACAAATATTAATTTTCCTATACCCCTATGGCTGTAGCATCCAAGCTAAGAAAGTATTTACTTTGTGGGAATTTTCCAATATCTAATGGTCATTGTCTTAGTCAGGGTTTCTATTCCTGCACAAACATCATGACCAAGAAGCAAATTGGGGAGGAAAGGGTTTATTCAGTTTACTTCCATATTGTTGTTGATCACAAAGGAAGTCAGGACTCGAACTCAAGCAGGTCAGGAAGCAGGAGTTGATGCAGAGGCCATAAAGAGATGTTTTTTACTGGCTTGCTTCTCCTGGCTTGCTCAGCCTACTCTCTTATAGAACCCAAGACTTCCAGCCCAGGGATGGCACCACCCACAAGTGGCCCTACCCCCTTGATCACTAATTGAGAAAATGCCCCACAGCTGGATCTCATGGAGGCACTTCCCCAACTGAAGCTCCCTTCTCTGTGATAATTCCAGCCTGTGTCAAGTTGACACACAAAACCAGCCAGTACAGTCATGCATCTTATATTTTACCATGTTTACAATATACATAATGTTATTTGCCATTAAAACATATTTTATTAAAAGGATAAACAGTTTTGCTGGTATTGATGGAAGTTTACTGTTCTTATGTTTTCAGTTAAAATTGTAAAACAAATAACAAACATAGAAGTTGAGAGTTAAAATAGCTTGAAGAGGAAAATTAAATACTTTCAGGCAGGTTTTTCAAATACTTGTGTTTGTAAGTAGGACTGTGACACATCACATTATCATAAGGTCAGTCTCCTACACATACCATTGAGAATGGTTTTCATAAATCTTTTTCACCATATGATTAAGCAGAATAAGAATAAATCAAACATGAAGTTCTACTTTTTTTTTAATACTCAGATCTTCAAATGTTATCATTGGAAGATAAAATATTTAATCAAACACAATGGAAGACTAGGCCATTGTTTTAGACACTCAATCAAAAATATTGCAAATGGAGACAATTCTCATTTACTTGGAAATGAGTTCTCTTTAGAGATTATTAGCAAGCATCTGAAAAAGTCAGATGCAGATACTGACATCCAACCAATGGACAAAAAATGGGGATCCCTGTGGTTGAATTAAAGAAAGGCTGGAAGAAGCTGAGGAGGGGAGAAACCCCATAGGAAGACCAGCAGTCTCAGTGTCTGAGAAATCTCAGACACTGAGTCATCAACCAGGCACCATACACTAACTGACATACGGCCTCTTGACACATATATAGAGAGAACTGCCTGGTTCTCTGCCTCAGAGAAAGAAGATGCACCTAACCCTTGAGATACTTGAGGCCTCAGTGAGTGGGGAGGTCTGATGTGGTAGGGTGGGGACATCCTCTTGGAGACAGGAGAGGAGGAATGGAATGAGGAACTGTCGGAGGGTGGATTAGGAGGTTTGAAATGGACTGTAAAATGATTTAAAAATAATAATAATAATAATAATAATAATAATAATAATAAAGAATTGTGAAGAAAACAAGTTCTACTTTCTAAAAAATTAATTTTTCTTGTTGGACATGTAGCATAAAAGTGGGAAAATACAATTGTATCTGTTGTATAACATAAAAATCACTTGCAATCCAAGTTCAGTACATCAGCATTTTAATTATTAGTGTGAAAAATCAATCAAATAATGTGGTCTCTTATATGTACAATAATGGATAAAAGAATGTCTAGGAATAATAACACACCAGTTATAACTATGTTATTGCCATTCTTGTAACTTATAAGTCCACAAATAGTCACCAAAACAACTTAGAAACTCATTAACACATGTACTCTAAACTTCAGATACATTAAATATATATATATGTACATATGTATATAATATATGTGTGTGTGTGTTTGTGTTTGTGTGTGTGAAGGAGAGATATAGATATAGATACTGTATATGTTTGTGTAGTTACAGAAACTCTAGGTTCTATTCATTTCCACCATCTCACATTTCTTTAGAGCTCAATAAGTGACATTCATCATTATCATCCTAAACTCTAAAGTTGTGATTCACAACAGAATTATTTTATAATTTAAAATTTGCTTTTAGTCACGATTTTGTGTCTCCTGATTTTATCATTAACTTTGGCTTTCTGTACACCAACACATTGACAGGTCAAATTTTAAATGGGTGACAAAAATGCCTAATTGGTGTTTCTAATGACAGTATGTAAATGAATATTCTCTGTTCTGAAGTGAATCAACTCCTCCAAAAATTTACAGATAATGATCATTATCCCAGAACATGATATAAATTGGAGAGTTTCTATGCTACAAGGTTCCTCCCTGCCCAGGGAATTAGAGTAGTTAAATATCCAAATATGTGTTCTTAAAATGCAATTAACTTCAGCATAGAGTAGTCTCTTCTGGAGGAAATGACACCCACAGTTACAAACAAGAAGACAGCTATACACTTGACATAGAGAGCATCCTCCTCATGTTCCTGGAACTAACTCACTGGAACTTTCATTTTGGAATTGTTGACTCAATTCATGAATTTATACATTTCTGTTCCTAAAACAACCTGTTGTACAGTATTTTATTAAAACAAAGAATATCTTTATAGTTAAGAACACAACCACTTACCTAGTCTTACATCTTCTTTCTCTTTCAACAATAATAAATTTCCTATCATCAGTAAGATGAAATGTTCAGTGACCTGATCTTATTCTTTTTTACTCAGAGGATAATCAACTATACAGAAGGACTGTTTAATATAAACTTCATTTGCTAAGCCAATATCTATGTAGGCATTCTTCATTGTTTGTGGTCTCTCTCCCCTGCTCTGCCAAAAAAAAAACCCAAAAAAAACAAAAAAACAAAGAATGCCAAGAATGCCATGGCAGGCCCTGGACTGAGGCTGCCCACCTGTGGAGCTAAAAGCTGACTGCAGAGATCAAAGACTGACAATCAGCTCAGTTCTGCCAGAACTCAGACTTAAAGTTCCTGCTGTAAACAGACTGCCCCTTCATCTGGTCTCATGCTTATGTTAAAAGTCTGATTGCTGTGGTTTCGTTTTTTTGCCTTTTATTATATAAACACTCTGCACCCTAAGTAAAGTATACCTTGATACAGTTACTTGGTGTCGTGTCCCTCTTTCCTCCCCCCCCCCCACCTATTGTTCACAGGTCCCATTCATCTCTGGTCCAGGACAATCCACTATCGTGTAGGGTCCGCTGGCAGAAAACTACAGTTGTTCACCAGAGTCATAAATGAAATTAACTTGTCTCCACCAACAATATCTGATCCTTTCTCCTATACTTATTAACATGTTACTTCATTTTTCTGTCTTCCATGTAACTAAATGTCTATTGTATTCATCCAGCTTGATTGATGACTTCCACTGGTAACTCAAATGATACATCTACATCTCACTTATAACTTGTTACCTCCCAGCAGTAACAATAGAGAACGGTTATTCTGGAATATGGAGTTGGGAGGAGGTAGGATAGCCATAATTGTACCTTACCCACGTGGAAGGCTCTACAAAAATTAGACAGGAGTTGTGATCACTCAGCCATCTTGAATTTAATGAATTCTTTGTTACAAGACAACAGGTAGAATAGGTGAGGCAAAACTCCTTCCCCAAGTTGGTCAGCATGCCGACCCAATCAGCAGCTCCTTTGGTCTTTGTAGAGGCGGGACTTCCAATGTAACTGGAACCAGGAGCGAGGCGTGGCAAATAGCAGGAGGTGGGCAGAGAGGTGTAGTTATGAGAGGCAGGCCTCAAGCCAGGAGGGTTACAATAACTCAAATCCCTTTTTCTTTATCTCTTCTGCTTACATTCCCATGTTTTTTCTCTTCCTTCTCTTTTCTATGTTCATATGACTCAGTCTCAAGACTATTGTTTTCTATATTCACATTATTATAAAAAATTCTCTATTAATTTCCTAAGACCTAGATGGGGAAATTTATGTATGTTTCATATTCCCGCCCCCCCCTCTATCTATCTCCCTCCCTCTCTTTCTCTCTCTCTCTCTTTCTCTCTCTCTCTCTCTCTCTCTCTCTCTCTCTCTCTCTCTCTCTCTCTCTCTCTCTCTCTCTCTTCCTTTAATGTGGTGCTTTAATGTGGTAGCAGATGTGAACATATACTGGACTTCCCTGGAGGACTGGACTGGACCCTTGTATTCACTCGGACTAAATCTTTGTCTCAACCCATCCCTCAAAATATCTATAGCATGACTGATTGTCAGGATTTCTGAGATCAAATTGTTCCCTGTGTCTCTATACTAGCTATTTATAATTTTTGCTTGAAATGTTTCTAAAAAAATGATAGCATTAGATAGTATTAAAATGCTTCAGATATTCTTATTCTAGATTCTGCAACTAAACATCTCACAAAAATATTACTGAAGTAGCAAAATAAATACATATTATTCTGGACTCTAATACCTCTGATACTAGACAATACATGGAAACATTACTAAAGTTGTAAAATGTATGATTTCTATTTATATTGAATTAAGTAAAAACAAAAGTCTAAAAGATAAAAGTCTGTTTTATGACAATAAAGTACACTGTTGGTTTTCTTGCTTATAGATAAAATGCTTAAGTTTTGAAATGTACTTTATTTGTAATAAAACCAATAAAAGCTAGCTTACTTTCTAAGACTATATTTTGTATGTCTGTCTGAATCAATAGCTTACAATCTCCTCTGCTCCTAAAATCTAGGTTGAAATATAACACAAGGGAAAGGCCAGATAGCTATAGAACTCTCCCAAAATATTTATTAATAGTAACTAGGGCTTAAGTTCAAATGTGGACTGATGAATTTCACATTCATGTGCCATTAAGTTTTACAAAGCTGTTATTTTTCTGGTGTTTGTCTCTTCTTGTATTGATCATCTTCATTGTAGTTAGAAGATAGATAACTTATTTCAATTTCTAATATTCCTTATATTTAAAACAGTTTTTATAGTTTGTTAATATGCTAACCTATTTAAACTTTATCTCTTCCATGAACTTCATTTTTTGTTAAGAGAACTAGAATAAAGGAAGCATGTCTATACTTGATGAAATAAATGAGATAATTCACTGTAGCCATTGTAGCTCATGTAGTTTGCATCATATTTTTATTCTTGTGATCAGTGGTGATTTGTCCCTGGTTTTTCAATCCCTGATTCTGAACACTGTAAAATTAAAATTAATGTTTAATTGTCACATATATTGCATATTCTTATCTTTAATTTTGGGGACAATGAAAATTGGAAGAGAACAGATATGTAAGCCAATTTTTTTTATGGATAGCTCAGGAAACCATGGAAACTATAGAGGAAACTGAAAAATATAAACACATTCATTTTTATGACTGATGATCAAAGTGCCAGGCAGCAGTTTTTGCATAGAAGTCAGACTCTATTCTCTGGCTCTGCTGGCAACAATTTGCATCTATTGCCAATGTCTTTTGACTTGGCTTAAAGTGAGTTAGCAAAAAAGATATTTCATTTACACTCAGTTTTGACTTCAAAAATATGAACTCTTTGATCAGTCAAATATGAGAGGATACTGCTAGGTCATGCCCTTGTTTCCACATCACCTCTCAGCAGTTTCTTTTTCATAACTCTGCTGTTTCTATAAGGTAAATGTGCTGCAGCTAGGTTTATATTTGTCTGTTGGTTTATTTTGTTTTGTTTGTTTTTTGTTTCTTGTATTGACTCGTGAAAAACAAAAAGCACATGAACAATACCCAAATTCAACATATTGAATAAACTTAGTTAAGAAACAAACACACCAGCAAACTTACTATAGTGAACTTAACTGATCCATAAATCTAGAATAATACATTTTATTGCCTTTTACCATTCTTTTAAAAATAGCACATTAGGACAAAATTTTGCAGAAAATAATACAAAATAAAACTATGTTTTAAAGGTTGTGTATATGTCACCCACAAGAAGTTCTAAATTATTCACATTATAAAATAAATACACATGCTGAAAATGAAATGTTGTGCATATAACCATATATAATTACTTATATATAAACACATATGTATATATATGTACAAAATATTACACTTAATATATTTGCCTAAAAATTTAGTTTCATAATGTCATGTTAATGTCCTGTATAATTTATCGCTTTGACTTAGGTGTCTAAGTAAAGAATTTTTTCTAATATGGATATGAAATTCAAAAATCTGGCAAATATCCTTCTCAAGTTCAAAACAAAAGCTTTAATGACTTCGGTTGTTAAAATGTTTCAATTATCAAGCTGAAAAAAATCACATGACAGAAAAATATGTAAATTGGTTAAATAGACAAACTTTGTAATCTTGGTATGTATGTATGGAATTTGGTTTAAATTTTTTAACTAGCAATCTAAAAATTTCCATGAGTGTGATACAATGTTCCTACGCTAATAAATGTATATCAATGATACCTAAAGATGCTACTATGAGTTTGCAACCAATGACACCATATAAAGACAATAGTACAACAAGATGATATAATTGAATGTGGACTTTCAAAGCTGACATGGAAAATCATGTGGTTAGAAATAACTCATTTTATAATTCTCTCCTTACTTATACTGGTTAATTATGTGGGATCTATTTTCCTATTTATTTCAATGCATGATCAGAGTGAGACATGACAGCATAGATGGAGTAAGTGGTTCTTTTCCACTGCTCCCAGCATGCAGCATTTGTGTGTATAATTTGGGTCTAATTTGGACAAAAAAAAAATAAAAAAAATATATAGTCAAACAAACTAATTCAACATGGTCTCTTCTTATCAAATACAGTAA
The DNA here is from genome assembly GCF_008632895.1 of Mastomys coucha. Lineage (NCBI taxonomy): Eukaryota > Metazoa > Chordata > Mammalia > Rodentia > Muridae > Mastomys > Mastomys coucha. The sequence continues at coordinate 12,760,017 of NW_022196914.1, forward strand.
AAGTATAAAAGAAAATCATTCATACAATTATGTTGGCTTTAATATTTCCTAAAAAAACTAAACTAGACAGTTTTTTAATGCCTTATTTCTTTGATTCTCATTAAATAGTTATTAAAGTAGTTTAGTTAATAGTATAAAGACCTGAGTTTGTAATTCTAGTATCAATGTAAAAGCAAATAATGGGCATGAATTAGAATTCCTATAACAGCAGCATAGATTTGGGGAATAGGAGGATCTCCAAATTCTATTGGCCATCTTGTCTAGCCCAGGATTCATGTATATATATATATATATATATATATATATATATACACACACACACACATATATATATATATATATATATATATATACATATATAAACATGTACGTAATGCAAGTAAAGAAGAGAAAAAAATCATACGGAAATATGAAAATATGCAAAAAAGTGACAGAATTTAGCATTGTATAATAAATATTATGAAGCTCAAATTTAGTTCAGAAGGGATTCAACTCAACAAATATTATTGTCATACTAAGAGGACAAACAGTAGCTCTGTCTAGTTAAAGTAGATAAAGAAAAGGACAATTTCTCCACGTCATGCTCCATAAAGGAATAATGTACCCTGCACATAATGGTATTTTCATTTTTTATTAGATATTTTCTTTATTTACATTTCAAATGATATCTCCTTTTCCCTACAAAAGGAACACCTTTTCCCTCTCTCTCCACCTGCTCACCAACCTACCCTACCCAGCTTCCTGGCCCTGGCATTCCCTTACACTGGGGCATGGAACCTTCACAGGACCAAAGGCCTCTCCTCCTATTGATGAACAACTAGGCCATCCTCTGCTACATATGCTGCTGGAGCCATGAGTCCCACTGTGTGTACTCTTTTGTTGATGGTTTAGTCCCTGGGAGCTCTGAAGGTACTATTTATTTCATATTGTTGTTCATCCTAAGGGGTTGCAAACCACTTCAGTTACTTGGGTCCTTTCTCTAGCTCCTTTATTGGGCACCCTGTGTGCAGTCCAATGGATGGCTCTGAGCCTCTGTTTCTGTATTAGTTGGATACTGTCAGAGCCTCTTAGGAAGCAGCTATACCAGGTTCCTGTCAGAAGCCAGAGAACCAAATAACCCTATTACATGCCCCTAAGAATTACATAAATTCATTATTTTTAATCACTGAGTAGTACTCCATTATGTAAATGTACCACATTTTCTGTATCCATTCCTCAGTTGAGGGAAATCTGGGTTGTTTCCAGCTTCTGGTTACTATAAATAAGGCTGCTATGAACATAGTGGAGCATGTGTCCTTATTACATGGTGGAGCATCTTCTGGGTATATGCCCCAGAGTGGTATAGCTGGGTCCTATGGTAATACTATGCCCAATTTCCTGAGGAACTGCCAAACTGATTTCCAGAGTAATTGTACCAGATTGCAATCCTAACAGCAATGAAAGAATGTTTCTATTTCTCCACAACCTGGCCAGCATCTGCTGTCACCTGAGTTTTTGATCTTAGCCATTCTAACTGGTGTGAGGTGGTATCTCAGGGTTGTTTTGATTTGCATTTCCCTGATGACTAAGGGTGTTAAACATTTATTTAGGTGCTTCTCAGCCATTTGCTATTCCTCAAATGAGAATTCTTTGTTTAGCTCTATATCCCATTTTTAATATGGTTATTTTGTTCTTTGGAATCTAAATTCTTAAGTTCTTTGTATATATTGGATATTAGCTCTCTATCAGATATACGATTGGTAAATATCTTTTCCCAATCTGTTGGTTGCCATTTTGTCCAACTGAAAGTGTCCTTTGCCTTACAGAAGCTTTGCAATTTTATGAGGTCCCATTCATCAATACTTGATCTTAGAGCATAAGCTATTGGTGTTCTGTTCAGGAAATTTTCCCCTGTTCCCATTTGCTTGAGGCTCTTCCCCACTTTCTTTTCTATTAGTTTCTGTGTATCTGGTTTTATGTGGAAGTCCTTGATCCACTTGGACTTGAGCTTTGTACAAGGAGATAAGAATGGATCTATTTGCATTATTCTACATGCTAACTGCTAGTTGAGCCAGTACCATTTGTTGAAAATGCTGTCTTTTTTTCCACTAGATGGTTTTAGCTCCTTTGTCAAAGATCAAATGACCATAGGTGTGAAGGTTCATTTCTTGGTCTTCAATTCTATTCCATTGTTCCACCAACCTGTCACTGTACCAATACCATGCAGTCTTTATCACAATTGCTCTGTAGTATAGCTTAAGGCCAGGAATGGTGATTCCACAAGAAGTTCTTTTATTGTAGAGAATAGTTGTCAATATCCTACATATTTTGTTATTCCAGATGAGTTTGCAGATTGCTCTTTCCAACTCTGTGAAGTATTGAGTTGGAATTTAGAAGGAGACTGCATTGAACCTGTAGATTGCTTTCGAAAAGATGGCCATTTTCATTTATTAATCCTGCCAATCCATGAGTATGGGAGATCTTTCCATCTTCTGAGATCTTCGATTTCTTTCTTCAGACACTTGAAGTTCTTGTCATACAGATCTTTTACTTGTGTAGTTAGAGTCACACCGAAGCATTTTATATTATTTGTGACTATTGTGAAGGGTGTTGCTTCCCTATTTTCTTTCTCTGCCAGTTTATCTTTTATGGAGAGAAAGTCCACTGATTTGCTTGAGTTAATTTTATATCCAGATACTTTGCTGATGTTGTTTAGGAGTTCTCTCATGGAATTTTTTTGGGTCCATCAGAGACCTTTTATTCTGAGGTATTGTCTATCTGTGTCTGTCTTTATCACTGAGATGGGTTTCCTGTATGCATCAAAATGTTAGGCTCTGTTTATGTAACCAGTCTGTTAGTCTATGTCTTTTTATTGGGTACTTGATTCCATTTATATTTATAGATATTAAGGAAAAGTAATTATTTCTTCCTGTTATTTTTGTTGTTAGAGTTAGAATTCTGTTCATGTGACTATCTTCTTTTAGTTTTGCTTAAAGATTACTGTCTTGGTTAAAGATTACTTTTCTAGGATGTAGTTTTCCTCCTTGTGTTGGAGTTTTCCATTTATTATCCTTTGTAGTGCTAGATTTGTGGCAAGATACTGTATAAATTTGTTATTGTCATGGAATATCCTCGTTTCTCCATCTATGGTAATTGAAAGTTTTGCTTAGTATAGTAGCCTGGGCTGGCATTTGTGCTATCTTGGGCTCTATGTGGCATTAGCCCAAGATCTTCTGGCTTTCATAGTCTCTGGTGAGAAGTCTGGTGTAATTCTGATAGGTCTGCCTTTCACATGTTACTTGACCTTTTTCCCTCACTGCTTTTAATATTCTTTCTTTGTTTAGTTCATTTGGTGTTTTGATTATTATTTGTAAGAGGGAATTTCTTTTCTGTCCCAAGCTATTTGGAATTCTGTGCATCTTTTTTTAGGTTCGTGAAGTTTTCTATAATTATGTTGAAGATATTGATTGACCCTTTAAGTTGGAAGTCTTCACTCTGTTCTATACCTATTATCCTTAGGTTTGGTCTTCTCATTGTGTTTTGTATTTTCTGGATGTTTTGGGTTAAGATCCTTTTGCATTTTGTGTTTTCTTTGACTGTTGTGTCAATGTTTTGTATGGTATCTTCTGCCCTTGAGATTCTCCCTTCTATCTTTTGCATTCTGTTGGTGATGCTTACATCTATGGCTCCTGACTTATTTCCTAGATTTTCTATCTATAATGTTGTCTCTCTCTGTGGTTTCTTAATGGTTTCTACTTCCATTTTTAGATCCTGGATGATTTTGTTTGATTCCTTCACCAGTTTGGTTGTGTTTTCCTGTAAATCTTTAAGGGATTTTTGTGTTTACTCTTTAAGGGCTTGTACCCATTTATTTGTGTTCTCCTGTATTTCTTTAAGGGAGTTATTTATGTCCTTCTTCAATTCCTCTATCAGCTTCATGATATATATGATTTTAGATATGAATCTTGCTTTTCAAGTGTGTTGGGGTATCTAGGACTTGCTGTGGTGGTAATACTGGGTTCTGATGATGTCAAGTAGTCTCGGTTTCTGTTGATAAGATTTTTGGATTTGCCTTTTGCCACCTGGAATCTCTGGTGATAGATGTTCTTGCTGTCTCTGACTGGAGTTTGTTTCTCCTGTGGTTCTGTAAGCCTATGTCAGCACTCCTTGGAGATCAGCTCTCTCCTGGTATGACCTGTGCACAGAGGGCTGTGGATCAGCAGTCTCTCCTGTTTGCAGATGGATACAGAAAGAACCCTGTCCCAGCTGCTCTGCTGCTTTTATGGCTTGTGTCATAATGTTATTTTCAATGCCTATCTTTCTGCCTTCTTCAGAGTTACTGTTAACCTCAACTCTCTTGTAGTGCACTTTCAGATTGTCTTTGGTGGTGAAAGTTCATCTGCTTATGTGGTATATGAAGGGCTTCTCCCCACTTTATTTCTCTGGGTGGATCTACAGTAGATGAGAAGTTCTTGTTACACCATGAACAATAATGCTGCTTGGATTGTCATAGTGGGTGGGCTTAGAGCCAAGTTGTCATGCATGGGAACTTGATGGTATCTCCAACAATGGTGCCAGGAATTTTAACTTTAACACAGACTCTGCTTGGACTCATGTTAATGGACATTAAGTAGTTCACTTGAGCTTGTAAACTTATCATACACCACAGAAGAAGAAATGTTGGTTCGGTTGACAGGTCTAGTGACATATATTGTAGAAAGTAAAATGGAACAGCACAGAGCCCAGGGTCTAAAGAAGCAAGACTATTTTTAGGAAAGACTATAATTTGGTATCTGTGTTGTATTAGGGAGTCATCCCCAAGAACAAAAAGCCCACTGTGAATGGCATGAGCTATTAGGCTTGTTTCAAGGCATCTAGACATAGAGCTCAGCTTGTGGACTTCCAGGTGAGCAGAGACTGCTTTGCTGTATCAGGAGGGAAACCACTCTGTCTCACTCCTTTCCTCCTCAGAGATTGTGAACCTTGACCTGTGGAACCAGTGCAACACTACCTTCAATGTTGGCCTGACAATGAAGAGCAATAAGACCTTTATGATCCAGGGTGGGAACAATTATGGGATGAATAATGTCACAGATTCTGACATAAATGGTTATAGGTTCAGCATCAGTGGGGATGTGGAGAAAGCACGCATTCACCACAGTATAGCCAAAAGCCAGTATCTTCACTTCCTGGAAGAAAAAAAAGTAATGAGCTAAGATGGAAAAGCATGGTAGATGGAAAGAAGTTACAGAATTTCTCTATTCATTTTTAGTTTTTTATTTTCTTAAATTATCTGCTCCTTTACCTTTGTCTACCTAGTATCAAAATGATATTTACATTTGTGACCTCAGCTTTGTGCAGTACTAAAGTGAAGATTATGCCTATGCTGTTTGGTCAAAACTGCAAACATAGAAGGAGGGGGAGAAGGAGGAGGAGGAAGAGGAGGAAGAGGAGGAAAAGGAAGAAGAAGAGAAGAAAGAGAAGAAGATACTGAAACAGACTGGTTTGACTTGTTTTTTGTTTGTTTTAGTAACTTGGGAAAGAAATTGATCTTGAAAGTAGCTTTTTACTTGGGATAATTTGTCTACTAAGAGCTTTATACCACCTAGAATGGCTGTTTCCTAAGTGTCAACTAATTCAATGTGAAACATTTGGGACTCATTGGACTAAAGTGGATGACAACAGTACTAATTGAGGGGGAGGTGCTCTCTATTTAATAGGTGACTATTAAGGGGTAAACCGACATAGCTCTACTGACTGTTGAAGTATTGCTTTACATGCCTACTAATCCTTTTATTTTGCCTTTTGTCTTATGGCTTATTAATTTCATTAATGTCACTTTATTGTTAACAACATATGTTGAAAAGTTCATAATATAGTCTATTACCATACATTGAATGAAATACTAAATTTGCTGTGCTACATTATTCACCATGCCTATTTCTTCCTTATAATTTAACTTTCCATTCTGGCTTTTGAATAAACTAATTTGGTTCCAAAACCCTTTCAGAAAGATTGTATTTTCACTCTGGTTGAAGTTTATAAATTAGGGGCAGGTGTAAAGGCTAAATGCAGAAGACCTGAGTCAAATTCCTAGGACCTGTCACTCTGAGTTCACAACAGTCTAGGTTGTTTTGTTTAGATTGTTTCCTTATTTGTTTTGTTTTATTTTTAATATAATGAAAAAGAAAAAAATCTTGATAAGACTAAGATGGTACAATTAATCTACTTTCTTCAATCATAGTGTCTTTGGTAGAACAAACTAGAGTGCCATACCAAATCTAGTACTTAAAGAGTCCACATTGCTCCTTGGTAGTGATTTTCTTGGGTCCTCCATTCTGTTACTCTGATGCCACATACCTTCCATCAGAAGCTTTCTTTTACCTTGGAGGAAGATGCACAACCTCTCACTTTATGACTGTAAGGCCAGAATGCTGCCAAATTCAGCTACTTACTTAGTGTGAACCCCCAATTTCTTAAAAAATAAAAGTAGCTATTTTGGTGTGTTGTAGCTTTTTAAGAACAATAAATGCTTAGGCCTTTTTTTCCCTCTTACAAATTGTAGGATTAGTTATATTTGTTCCTGTCCTGAAACCACACACCCCTTAATCCTAAAACAGATCAGCACAAATTCCCATTCCAACATTTGAGTGCCTGGTGTATGTTTTTAAATTAAACCTTCAAAACATACATTTATATGTCTTTTTTGCTTTGTTTGCTCTTTATCATTATAAGCTTCCCTAAAAGAAGTCAATAATAACAAAGTCACAGATTCAATGTTAAGCTGTCTATAATTTCTTCAGCAAAACAAACTAGTCTACTTCCTTATAATTTAGCCACAGCAAAGTCTTAGGAAAAATGAATAAAGCAGTCACATTCTTTACCAAAAGAACATATGACTAGCCATTAAACGTATGAAGCCCCCAACACATATACAGCAGAGGACTTCCGGGTCTGGGTTCATTCAGGGATGATGTACCCAACCCTCAAGAGACTGGAGGCCCCAGGGAGTTTAGAGGTCTTCTGGGATGGGATTGGAGACATCCTCAAGGAGAAAGGGGTGGGGAGGAAGTATGGAATCATAACAGAATTTTAAAAATCATAACAGAAATTTAAAAATACCAAATGCTTTGTAAGTACTGGTTCAAATGGTGGTACTCACTAATAATCACAGGACTCAGGAACTCAAACCAGGAGAATTGAAAGTTCCAGTTCAGCTTTGTTAGGAGGAAGAACTTTTCTCAAAATAAATCAGAATCAAAGCAAAGAAAGAAAAATTAACATTTCAGGTTGGGATTAAAAGGAAGAGAGGTACAAAGAAATAAAGTCAGGAGCAAAGGCAATCTAGATGACAGATAGGCAAAGTAGGTTGAATTTCTATTAGATAATCTCCTGAAAAATAAAATAAAATATAATCAAGATAATGAATTTTGATATTCTGAATTAAAATGCAAAAATATTTTCACAAAGTAATCAAGCCTACTAAATGCATGTTTCTGTTGATATTTATGACAACATTATAATTTAAAATCAATGGCCTGTGCTTCAAATATTGTTAATAATATAAAAGTTTGGGTCGGGTGGTGGTAGCGCACACCTTTAATCCCAGCACTTGGGAGGCATAGGCAGGTGGATTTCTGAGTTCAAGGCCAGCCAGGGCTATACAGAAAAACCCTGTCTCGAAAAACAAACAAACAAACAAACATATATATATATATATATATATATATATATATATATATATATATATATATATATAAAATGTTAAAATATTTATAACTTTATCTGAAAAAGCCTGAAATCTCATATAATGAACCAAATGTAAATTATTAGCATGGAAGTATAGTTGATTAAAGATTTGCTTACTCTCATTTTGAATTTTTCAGTAAGAAACACGAATTATTGACATACCACATGTTGGTAGTATGTCTTTTATCATTATATCACTTACTAGATTATTCTGCCTGACAATTTTTTGTTTAAAGTATGAAATCATTTTTTATCTTAAAATCACACATAAAAATCAAAGGCTGTAACTTTTTATTCAGCTCTAGAGCTGATGGACTCTGGATCCATATTGCATAACATTCAGTAAAGGTGAGACTTTTTTTTTCTATACTCTGCAAGTGTGCATGGTGATGAAAAGACTTCAACTTTATTGAAATAACTCTACATAATTATGAAAACATTTCATTGAAAATCAGCTTGAAGTACAAACTGTGGAGAAAACTCACCGTTACAAAATCCCATTATTTTTCCTGTGTCAAGGGTAATTCATTACTTTGATGCACATCCTTATCATCAGGCATGATTTGCCCCTCCTGATGCTTCACAAAATTCCTCATTTCAAAGATGATTGCTTTGTGTAGTTTGCACTTCTGCTATTTCAGTTTACATCATCCTCTGAAAAATGACTTGTTTTTCTGCACTAGAGTTCTCATTAGAGTTCTGATGGCTGATTGCAGTTGATGTGCACTATATAATCACAAAGCTTAGTCACAGAGCTTGAAACAAGTATGGCATCTAGTCTTTCTTAGAAAGCAATTAGGTAAAATTTAACATCTTTATAACTGAGATTGCCTCCTCTTAAAAGACATTCTCCTCCACCTGTACCCAATTTATTTTTCATCACATTTTAGCTTTTTTTTTTTACATCCCCTTAATGATTATTCTTTCTATGGATTTCTATTTTTAGTTTTTTTACACAGCACACTCAGTAACTTTTTCTCTTTCTTACTTTTTATGATTTCCTGTGGAATAATAATTTTAAAGATATGATCTAAACTTTGTCTGAATCTCTCACCTTTTATGTGCATAGATGGGGATGCATACATAAAACAAAGACATGTAGATACCACAGATCCATCACATTATTGGTAAGATTGTCAATTGTTTATAATGTTCTTTATAGTGATATTATTCTTCATAGTGATATTATTTTTTAGTAGCCTTTCTACTTCATCCAAGGTCTGATGCAACTCTTTAATTATATGTAAGAAATTAGTATCTACTGTGACTTTGATTATTGGCAAGCAATACAAAATATTACATATGTTGCTATGCACAAGTTATGAAGCAAACAGTCTATGGTGTTAGAATTTTAAGATCTGGAGTACTCATTATAACACATAATAAACAATGTAGTGTTTCTGTAATAGCTAATCTTCATGATAAACATGGTAGAATGGGGAAGTTCCTGCATTAACTTGCAACTGCATATATTTTGGATAATTACAGATATAATTAAATTTTGTCCATTCTGATGTACCATTATATTGAACCATTGAGGGTTTCATAATATAATAGCAATATTGCTAAGTTATAAAAGTAGAATTAGGATTCTCTGGGAGAACTAGACAGAGTTTGGCCCTGAACGTTATTCTATCCTGGAGCTTTACTATATTCCTTTCTTCTGTTTCCTGGATGCCATCATGAAACTTGTTGTGTTTTCAAAACATCTTAGCCAGAGGAGTAAGATATCTCTTCAACCATGAGCACAAGTAAATTATTCCTTCCTTGAATTTTATAGAAGATGTTTTCTACTCCAACAAAAAGAACAAATCTAACTAAAGTAGCTCTCACACAAAGATATAGCTTATGTAATATATAACTTTATACCATTATTAATATTTTGTAAATGTATTATCTTCTAATGAAATATTACCTAGAAATTTCAATTACCTTAGTCCTATTTTGAATAAACATCTAGTTGTTCAAGGTATATATTATGCACAATTAATATACCAATTTTGTATATATTTGAATTCTCAAGAGATCATATTAACACCTAATACCAAGTAACTCAGTTTGTGTTTTTATTTGGAATAAGAATAATTTTGAAAAGAGCTAATGAGTACAATGTTATTCTGGATTAGAATGAGCCCTAGAGTCAATATGATTAATATGAGAAGAGCTACACAAAAAAATAATACTGTTCAAGCAAAATGGCTGATAATGTAATTATACTTCTGGAAGTTGGGCAATTGCAAGATACTATCACACAAGAAATTAGGAAAAAATCATTGGAGAGACTTTCTACAACCTTCAGAAATAGTATCCTCTATTGAAGCCTTAATAGGTTTTTTAAAGGTGAGGGTCTCCTTTTTACCTCACTGAATGACTTCGTTGCTGTTGTTTTGTTCTTTGCATTTGTGACAATAGAGTATGGAATCTGTACAAATTTGACAAATAACAACTTGTAGAATGAGTTAAAACTTTCTCAGGAGTATTGGAAATACAGACTCATGAAAGTGTCAGTTCACTTAGATATGCTACTGTTGATTCTATTTGAATATTCCTCCTATGTGTAAATATCATTAAATTATTTTGCTAACATAGTTTTTGAATCATGTATAAATATAGAAAAGGGAAATCTCCACCAATGCATATCAGGGAGTGGCCATTATATTTTCTTGAGTATTTATCCTTATTGGCCAAACCCATTTTACACCTGACATCATGTACTTATCAGAACTTCTGAAAGATGGCATTAAATTTTCAATCTTTGAAATAAAATAAACTGGCATAGTTAGTCAAATCATAGAATATTCAGTAACATATTTTTACCAAAATAAGAAACAAAGCCATTATCATTGAAACCATTAAAAATCATCCTCTGGAATGAGGCTTAAACTAACTTGCTCTAACTTGTGTTATCCTGTTCAAAGCACTATGACTACAACTAATCAGCCTGACATAGGAGTTTTTATTACATGAACATCAGTACTTATGGTCATCAAGGCATCTATAGAAAACCTTAGATCTTTTAAGAATGCTTATATTTATAACTCTAAAACTTTGAGCAAGTTTTCAGTCTATATTTTTGTTTGAATAGGGTAGAAAAGAACTATTGAAGAATAAATAATTTTTTTAAATTATTTCATTGTAATGACAAAAAAGAATTTGTTTTCTGCCAGCTATACATCATTGACAATCTCAATTTGAATGTTTTAAGGTTGTTTGTTTGTTTGTTTGTTTTATGTTAATGTCATCATTACCTTACCATCCCTACAAATGTTTACATTTCAGAGTTTGCTCTCAACAATATGAAGAAGTTTGGGTTATAAATTTTCAACATTAGGAGCATTCTCCTCCTAGTCTTCTCAGCCTTGTTATTTTTCTCATGCTCATGCCAGTTAACTGTGTGTTGGATCTTCCACCCTGCTGTGGTGTTAATCAGACGAGGGAAGGCCTGCTGAGAGTTGTGGTAATTACAGTCGGATAGTTCATATCTGTTTGAACTCTCTCTAGGTCTTCATTTTTCCTAACAGCCACAGTGATACTAATTAAAAATGAATGTTAATTATAAAGTTTAAAATTTTTCTTTGAAAATTAATATAATCATTTCCACAAATAAAACTGACAAACTTTTTTTTTATACTCATGTAACTTTTTTGCTAGTTATAGCACATGAATCATTATATTTCAAAATGATAATTGTTGTAAATGATAGATAATCCTTTCACTATGGTCATATTTTTCTTCCTCATTTATGAATATTTGCTCCCCAAGGTCTTTCAATTTATTAATAAGTAAACCTGCTATTAAACTTTATGGCTTATAAAATTGGCATCCTGCAAACAAACAAAAAAAAGTACAGTGTTTATTGAAGCTTTGAACACCAATCTTTATTTATAGAGGGTTATGAAAAAAACAGCTAGCTGCTGTTTTTGCCAAAGTGACAAATGCAAATAGAATCTGATGTTAATGTATGTGATATCCATTGAGGTGTTAAACCACTTTTCTCATTGAAATTATGTTCATAAAATATCAGCTATTGCAAATGAATGTGAAGATTTGCCTGTAAAACTACATCTCTGAAAATAATAACATTATCTTAGAAACCACAAATGTATCAGTAATATATGTTGGTCATTTATATTGCAGAAAATTGGTAGTAAAATTGTGCTGAGAGCCAGTGAATTGTGACATTGTACAAAAACCTTGCTCATATTAATATGCTTAATGTGAATGTGAAACACTTATCCTAAGATTGCAGCTCCTTTATTTATCTCTTAATTTTCTGTTTTTTTTTTTTAAATTTTGCTTACAATGTGTTCAAAAAACTAGAACAAATTCTCTTAAAAATAAATTCATTTTATAAACATCTTTATGAAATGTTAACAATCATTCCATAAAATATAGCAAAAAGATGCTAAATGAGTGCATTATTATAAAACAGTAGAGGAGAAACAACAAATTCAGCATAACTGTCAGAGGCTTTAAATATCCATTTTTACCCTTTACAGACATCATCTTTTGGGAGGCAGAAGATATGAATCAAGTTACTAAGAGGGTAATCACATTGTGAGTGTCAATGTGTCCAAAGAGACCATCATTCTCC
>NW_022196914.1:12772348-12781209 GCF_008632895.1 Mastomys coucha
TCACATATAATGAATCAGATGAAATATTAAGGGTAAAATCTTATTGTACCACTTTGATAAATTTATATACTTAAAGTAAATCATGTGACACAAAGTATAATTTCTTAGAACTTGCTAATATATAAAACTTTTCTTCTCTGTGATCACCTGTGATTGGACTGATTTCATATTCATGCTCAAATATATAGCTCAGGCTTTAGTTCATAGCTCAGACTTGCTCTCCTATTAGACTTTTAATGGTGGTTTTAACAGCCATAAATTCTATAACACAATGTAAAAGACTCCTGGAACATTATATTTAATTATACCTGAAATAAAAATGAAATGTTCAAAAAGTAGAAAGACAAAGCCTCAAGCATGATTTTCATTTCTTATCCATATGTTTTAAAGGTAGTTTATATATTTAAATTACAAGTTCCTTGTTTAATATACCACATAAATTAAATGATGTGACTAGATTTAGGAATATAATAATTATAAATCTTAAATATATAATTAGCAACCTTAACTTATAATCTTTGTAAATATTTAATGTACTCAAGGTAGTTAAAAGTTTTGTGAATATAAATTAATAACATTATTTTAATTGAAAGAGTAATGGGGAAATGATTTAGTAACCCGTGAACTAGGCCTGTCGGGTAAAGCTTGATAAGGCATTCAATCTTTACAGTATGTGGTAAGTTATTCTATGTCATTTTGACTAAACACTTGCTCAATTGCTAATGACCAGTTATTAAAATTCTGGTAATAAAAGGCATACTATTTCAAGCAATCGAAGAAATAGCCATAGATTTTACAGTTGCTAGTCTTTGATAATCTACCAGTATAAAACTTTTGATTATAAATCTTCATACTGAAATGAATGCCTCTTATATTGATGAAAGTATTCAATCTGAATTCTTCTCTAATGAATGAAAAACATCACAGCAATCTACAGTGTTCGTAATGAATTGGGAAGAATCATTTGCTAAAGAATGTTCCACATTGAAATTGCGTGATATACTATGCCTGCTATAAATCTTGCAACTTTTTAAGCATTTTATGTAGTTAATCCACATTACTTACAGACTCAGAGTTGTGAATATGCCGACTTTATGAGATTTATTTGTGACTTCAAAATCAATACTTCAGCACTTTTCCCATCATTTGTAGACAGAGAGAGAAATAAAATTTGAGTTGCTCAATATATACATTTTCAGATTCAACTTTTCCACTGTTTATAGGAATGCCATCCAGTACTTTTTGTCTATGTCAAATACCTTAAGACTTTTACAAATTTCTAGACCAGTAGCTACTCCCTGGATTCATGGTATTGCTGCTGCACACATTAAAACTTGTATATTGTCATACAACTCATAAACTCACTGTCTCATAAAAAGCAACAATCTTCATGATTAAATAGTTTGGTTTATCCCCTTTACTTTTTCAATATCAGTGTTTCAGAGAGACTCTTGCAATTTTCCCATCAAATATGTTGACATTAAATATGTGAGCCATTCACTTCTTCCTTGTTTTTGCTCCACTTCTAGAGTGAGGCTAGCATATACGATTCCTTTATGTCTTTCAGTGATTTTTCACAATCTCTGAAGTGTAGTTCATGTGTTGGCTTTGCATTCACAGTCTTTTAAATGTCCTATAGAACATAACTGCTGTGAAGTGGGAGGAGCAGGTGGAGAAGGCTTTGTAGCAGCCCTCAATTAAGGGCATCTTCAGGATGGTGATGAGGATATAAGGAGAGAAGATGGCTATGACAAACACTGTGATTATAACTGAGCTAGCAGAAAATGAGATAACAACTACAGGGACACTGAAAAAATAAAAAACAAAACAAAACAAAACACTGTTGTATCAACAGCAATTGACTCTGGATTTTGTTTTTGCTTTTAATTAAAGAGTGACTAAATTGTTTATGTTATGTTATGTCTTAGAACCTTTTATTTAAAACTTTATTTTAAAAGTTTATTTTAAAAGTTCTCCAAATGAATTGCTAAGTGTTAGCTAGAAATATATAGATAAATAGATGCAATCTTTTATGGTGAATTGAAAACTAGTGTATGTGTGGTGAATCTATACTGCCAAATATTTTTAAGATTCTGATAATGAACTGGAGCCCTAAATCTAATCTAAAACAAATGCATGAACATTTTTTTATTCTCTATTTTTTGAACTGTCACTGCTGTGAGACACATTTTTCTTTCAGTATCTGAGCTTGGGTGACACCTTACACTTTTAAAGATAGAATTGTATCTTTACTAAACCCTTATGCACTGGTCATAGGTTGTACTGTCAAGTCAAGCTGTAAAGAATGCTCTCATATAAGCCCAGCTTCCTGAATGAGGCAGGGACATGCTGAGCTGGCAAAATGGTTTTCAAATAAACCACAAGAAAAAGACACTTTCCAACCTGCTGAGCTGTGTACAAGTTGTGCAGTGGCCTACAGATTAGACAGTTTTTTGAGCTGTCATGGATACTGGTGTATGATTTGGTGATATAGCTGTCCTTGAATTATTCTGCTGCTATGAGTAATTACGGCAAATAACCACAGTAAAACCAAGTTGGAAGGGGTATAAGAGCATATATGTCTGATAATGTTACAAGCACTTCAAAATACTACAAGTGTATATCAGATGTTTTTCAATAGCTTCTGTGGACTCATCCCAAAGGTCTGTAATTTATCTCTATGTCTTTCCACAATAATACATGATTAACATTTCATGAAGGTCCCCAGAATATGGAAAGGTACATACTTCTTGGAACAGAGCAGCTCCATTTCAATGAACTCTTTTGTTTGTTTTTCTTTTACTTTAAATAGTCTTAACTCAAAAATTTATCTTTGTCTATCTGGTAAATTATATTTACATATTCGCTAGGAAATTTCCAAACATTTTCCCTCCAAACTGTTCAAAAAATTAGTCATATTACTCTTCTTTCAGTAGTTGTGCACAGTCTTCATAATGCCCATTACTATTTCTCAATCTATTAATTTATATATTTTTATTTCTTACAGACAATATAATGGTACCAATCCTTGTATCTACACACCAAAGGTGGGATATAATGTGTCTGCATTTACAATTTTCTAAACATTGTTTACAAAACTACTTTAAAGTACTTATTACAATATAATATCTACAAAACTACAGAAATTGTTGCTGAGAAATCTTTTCAAGTTAGGACACTTCCACAGAGGCTGTGCTTGAGGGCTTTAAATGGCAGCATAGTGCTCAAAGTTGTGCTAATTGATATTTGAGATAATAAATTTAATAGGAATTAGGAGTGGGATAAAAATCACTATGGATTATTTCATTTAAGTGATATTTCCATGGAGAGTTTGACTTTAATGAGAGGAGAAGAAATGCAAGGTCTTTCCAGGAGTCAGGAGTGCAGTGAGGAATGGATTAGAGCCAGGGAAATGTGGCATATTTTATCTGGAAACTGTTAGATCAATTATCTAAATGAAAGACATCACTTAGGAGAGTAAAGAATGATAAATCCAAAGTCATGCATGTGGGGTTAAGACATATTTAAAGGCCAGGACATCAGGGGATCTTAAATGTTTTAGGTAGCATAGTCTTAACAGTGGATTCAAAGTAGAGAGAGAGAGAGATTTTTTCAGAACATTTGTTCTCATCATGAGTTTCTCAAATATTTTCTTTTTAGAGGTCAATAGTTGGAGAGATCAATTAAAAGCCAACTAAAATCAAATTAGTGTGAAATAATAAAGATAAAGATTATTGAAGTTTTTGTCCATCATGTTAACTTCAAGTTAATATGACATCCTTAATGTAAAAGTGAATGTAATGTATCAAGTTATAACATTTTTTTCTAAAATGTATATGATTTCCATGATTGTATTCAGTTTAGCTTAATTTCAAAGGATACCTAAAGTAGATGGAGTCACATAAGCCTATGTGCAGATGTATATTTATAATCGTTTCAGACAGCTGATATTGTGTTTATTGTCTGACTAAAGATATGAATTATTAGCAGAAATTATTACTGAAGATTAAATTAATTAAATTTCAGTTCCCAATATTTGCAATCTGATTTGGAGATAGTCAACACTATGTAAAAAGTGATGAGTTATAAGTAAGGTGATATAACTTATGAGTAGGACCCTTGGTCAGCATCTGCAAGCCTCTCTGAGCTATTGCCAGGAACACAAATCAACAATAGCAATAACTCATTAACATCAACCGTAACAACAACAACAACAATAATACTGTGCATCTTTCCAAAGGAATGAAAATGTGGTAGCATTGGTTCTCTGTACACATATTTTAATAAATGCACCAGTGTTAATCAGATTTCACATGTGTTGTCACATCTACATTATCACAAAGCAATTTGCCTTCATGCTATCTGACCTTTGGCTGAGAATAAACTGTGTTTCAGGAGATATGGTTGGTTAACAACTGATAGCCTTCTATCTGAATGATTCCTTCAATTGGACTCAAACTACCTGTATGTTGACACTATATCAAATTACCTCTATCAAGGCATATTAACTTTTGTCTACATTACCTACAATTGCTAGCAAATATGTAATTCACAGTCCCTCTTGTATTTTAAAATTCAAAGTACAAGAATTAGTTTATAAAATATCAGAGAAGATTTTCAAGATTACATGAATCTGCCTTTTACTAAATTATGTTTTTTCAAGCTAATTTCATTTTATTATTTATTTATTACATTCCAAGCCAACCACACTTTCTCCTCCCTTCACTTTTTCCTTTCTTTTCCCATATCTCTCCTCTCTCTCTCAGAACCACTTCTCCTGTTTTTCTCTTCAGAGAAGAGCAAGCCTCCTAGGGAAATCAACCAAAAAGGCCATAACAGGATAGATGACTGGTCATTTTTTTTAAAACTATTGTGCCTTTATTTTCACTCTTGGTCTGGACGTTTCACTCATGATTGATTAAAATCACATATGTAAAAGAAAAGAGAATGAGGTGAGCTAGAAAGACAAAGGAAGGAAGGGAGGAAGGAAGGAAGGGAGGGAGGAAGGAAGGAAGGAAGGAAAAAAGGAAGGGAGGGAGGAAGGGAGGGAGGAAAGAAGGAAAGAAGGAAGGAAGGAAGGAAGGAAGGAAAACATTACAAAAAACAAAACAAAACAAAACAAAAGTTCTTAACAGCGACAGGCAGATTTCTGAGTTCGAGGCCAGTCTGGTCTACAGAGTAAGTTAAAAAAAAAAAAGTTGTTAGCAATTTATAGGTCAGGGGTTGAAGATAAATTACTGTGATGTTTAGAGCCATCCTTATGAAGGGAGTGATTTTATATGGTGTCCTTTCCAGCAACTCTCATGGTCATTTCAACCCTCCTTTCTCTAGTTGAAACTGACAAACAGGGAGTCTGAACTTCCTGTCATATAAGAGAACATTTCATGGGCTCCTCTGCTGCCTCCCTCTTGCATTGTTTTTGTTGTTGTTATTGTTGCTGTTGTTGTTTTTTCACTCTGTATCTCAGACCTGCATCATATCCCCTGGAAACGTGGTTATGGGAATTCCTTGGCAAAGCTGGTTGTCTCCTTGACGTGCCCTTTGACTTGCCTCAGAAAAGGTTGTCACATGAAGCGAGGAGGAGAAGGATCTCATCAGAGTGACTTCCCTTTTAATTGCTTCCATGGATTTATGAAGGGTGAAGTTTGTTAATGATTTACTTGCAGAATGCTCTATCTAAGGAAGGTCAGAAGTGAGAGGGCATCCTAGAAGTCTTTAGAGGGATCCTGGTGTATCATTCCTAGGGGTAATCTCTGGATTAAAGATACTAGTGGACAGATTGCATATTATTATTACTAACACCCTGCATACATTGTGGATAAGGTGCTTCTCTGGTCTGATTTTTAAGGTAATTCTTCTGACATCCACAGAAGGGTATAGAAATGAGATTCATTTCTAGTTTTGTGAGTTCAGATGGAGTTACTCCTATTTCAAACTTCTACAGGTCAAGAAATCCACAGAAAAATAATTTCCAATGAAGTGAATCTTGTTTTATTTATTAGATTAGAAGAAATTAGGGTAGCACTTGAAATGGAAAGGTACTGTCTGGAGCAACTGATAGGAAGACATGGTGTGTGAGTCAGTGAGTATCTGTGTGCCTTTGTAATATAATGACTTAAGAAGCACAGTGTTGCCGGGCAGTGGTGGCACATGCCTTTAATCCCAGCACTTGGGAGGCAGAGGCAAGCAGATTTCTGAGTTCGAGGCCAGCCTGGTCTACACAGTGAATTCCAGGACAGCCAGGGCCACACAGAGAAACCATGCTTCAAGAAAAAAAAAGAAGAAGCACAGGGTTGGGTTAAGAAGGAAGCAGGAGCTCCACCATGATGAGTTCTCGTGTCCTGGAATTTAGTGGAGGAAGAATTTATTTTACCTCACAGTTCCAATTTATAGTTCATCCTTGGGAAATGAAGACAGGAACTTAGTTGGCTTAGTCACATCCTATCCAAAATCAAAAGCATCCTGCTTGCCTCTGCAGATGTTCCCACTTTCTTCACTGTTATGTACATCGGGTTCCAGCCAATGAGATGATTCTGCCCGCTTTCAGGGTGGGTCTCCCTGTGGATGCAAAGTTTGCCCTGTGACCAGGGGATTTAGTCTGGAGGAAGAAGGTATAAAAGTGTCCAAACCTCCAAAATTTCTTCTGGAGACCAGCAGGAGTAAGGCTCACACCCTCCTTATTCTAGAACTGGGTACCATGTTGCACATATCCTTCCGACCCCCACCTCTGTCCTCTTTGAGGTAGCTGGCCAAATTGAAAGATTATCTTCCTCTTTCTCTACAAAGACATTTTCAGTGAGCACATGGAATTTCCAGCACCTCACCCAGACAATCATGTACACTCACCTTGAAAACCCCTGCCCACTCTCCAAGGTTTTATAGCACCTATTACCCCTAAATAAGGAAAGCTGTAACACCACAAGCCATCTTGGGGATGGCTCCCCCAGTCCCCTACAGATAAGCATGCAGTGCTCGCTTTTGTCTTGAGCTGAGACAGAATATCATGCCAGCATAAGAACTTCAGACCCATACAGGCCCTGTGTATATATGGGCTGAGTTCATATGGGCTTCCCTTAGTTGGTTTAGAGAGCATTGTTCTCTTGGTGTCCTCTACATCCATTGGCTCCCACGGTCCTGGCCCTTCTTATATGGGGTTACTTGAGCTGTGGAGTTTGGATTTGATAGAGATGTAACACTTGGACTATGTGTGTTCCAAGGTCGCTCCTTCTCCCTCTCTCTCTGCCTCTCCCCCTCTTCCTTTCTCCCTCTCCCTATCCCTTCCCCTCTCCCAAACCCCCTTCTCTTTCAGTGTGTGTGTATATGTGGGTGTGTGTGTGTGTGTGTGTGTGTGTAAAATGTGGGTCTCTGTATTTGTTTCCAACTGCTGCAAGAGGAAGCTTGTCTGATGATTGCCTAGCAAGGCACTGATCTAAAATACCATGAGGAGTCATTTTTTCACTTATCATTCTCATTTTCTCTCCTTTGCTTTTGTAGAGCATCATTATTTGGTTTTCAGTAAATCTCTGGAATATCTAGTCTCTGGTTCTTGGTGATCCTAGCAGTGTTGGGTCTGGATTCCATCACATAGGTGTGCTTTAATTCAAATCGGATGTTGGTAGGTGATTCCCAGAATCTTTGCCCCACCTTATCTTGCCTATTTTGCAAACAGGAAAACTTCCTCAAATATATGACGGTGATCCTAATGAAGTCTCCAAATAATGAGGCAGACAGACCAGCTCCAGCTGCTTATCTATTACCACCAAACAAAGCTTCTAGTTCAAGGACTGGCTGACATCTAACTGAAATGTATGCCAAAGTGGTCTTATGGAAAGTCTCATGGTTTGGCTAGACAATAAGTTGCTCTCCACAAATGGATAGCAATGCCCCATTGCTGAACATAAAGCCCACATTCTCACTGGACACGAAGATGTACAGCTGATGCCTACATAGAACCTTCACTTTATATTCTAGTGTTTTTGTGATAGGAAGGTTCTCTATAGACTACCAAAATAGAAACGTAGTACCATTCCAGCCACAGAACCTTTTATATAGCCATAGCATAACTTTTAAGGAATAAAAAAATGACATAATCTTTGTTGTTGTTGCTCTTGACTAGACTGACCTTATTCTCAAACAACCTCTGCTCTCTTGGTGTTGACTTTATTAGCTGTTTATCTCGTTTATGGTGTTGTAGTTTGAGCATAGAAAACTGCATAGAAAATTATCTCTCTTTTATGTGTTAAGACTATACATGCTGAGCACCTTTGAGTAAAATGTGATTAGAAGGCCATGGAAGCTGCCTCAGGATCAAGAACTTTCTGTTCTCTCTTCTCCCTGCTGAAGTGTTAGGAGAGCAGTTCCACTCAGAAAAGGTCTGCCAAAATATTCAATTGTCTAAAATCCCCAATGTAATACTCCCATTAAATGTCCATTATGATTTGACTAAAAGAAAAAGAAAGATGCTAAAAATAACTCTCTGAAGTCTCCGTTTTTCTAAAGTCAGCACTGAGAAACTGCACTGTAGACTGGAGAGTACATTCTACCAGCCTGTATTGATATTCAAAGCTGCCGTTTGTCTAATGCTTCTAAGCTGCCTTCAGGTGCTGCTGACTAAGACATATCAGGTGTCTCACATACCTTTTGAAAAAGATTAACTTACTGCTAACATCTCCCTTCTGCTACAATCAGAGTTACTTGCACTTTTCCAAATCTTTTCCACACACACCCACCCCAGTGAGGAAAAGCATGTAAATATCTGACTTTTAGAGGGTCACTGAAAGATCTGTCTCCTGTGATTTCCAATCCCATGTACTTTAGACACATCTTCTGACATCTTCCCATGGGGATTAGGAAGAAGAGAG
>NW_022196914.1:12781219-12809057 GCF_008632895.1 Mastomys coucha
GATGATGGACAAGATCAGGTGTGGGAGAAGATGGGGATGATATACAGAGGGTCAGGAAATTGAGCAGAGGTGTGTAGCAATGGGGGATGAGGAGCTATGGGTAGCAACCAGAAAGTTCCAGATGCTAGGAAAGCAAGAGGCTCCAGGACTCAATGGGGATGACATTACCTGAAATACCCAACCAAGGGGAAAGAGAACCTGTAGAAACCATATGCAGAGGTTAGGCAAGGCTCGCATTTGAGATATGGGGCTCCCCACTCATCTTTAAATTTTTAACCCATAATGGCTCCTGTCTAAAGGAAATGAAGGGACAAAGTGTGGAGCAGAGACTGAAGGAAAGGCCATCCACAGAGTGTCCCACCTGGAGATCTGTCCAATACATAGACACCAAACCCAAACACTAATGCAGATGCCAAGAAATGCTTGCTGGCAGTAACCTGATGTAGCTGTCTCCTGAGAGATTCTACCACTGCCTGACAAATACAGAGGTGGATGCTCACAACCAACCATTGGACTGAGCATGGGGACCCCAATGGAGGAGTTAGAGAATGGACTGAAGGAGCTATAGGAGTTTGCAATCCCATAAGAAGAACAATATCAACCAACCAGACCCTCCAGAGATCCCAGGGACTAAACCATCAACCAAAGAGTACACATGGAGGGACCCATGATTCCTCTGCTTATGTAGCAGAGGATGTCCTTGTCAGGCATCAATGGGGGGGGGCGATGCCTTTGGTCCTATGAAGGCTTGATGCCCCAGTGTAGGGGAATGCTAGGGTGGTGAGGCAGGAGAGGATATGTGGGTGGGGATGGGAAAGGGGGGTTGTGGAGGGGAACCAGGAAATGAGATAATATTTGAAATGTAAGTAAAGACAATATCCAATAAAAAAAGAAAAAGAAAATACATTTTTTTAACATTTTTAGAATAAGAACCAAGACCCCTTTTCTAGTCTCTGGATTAGAAAAAAAAAATGATTCTTCAGTTTAAAGCTATGATATAGCCAGGAAATGTGTACCTCAATAAATAAAATGGAACAAAAATAGGAAGTGATAACAGATATTTAGATTTGGTAGGCTTGTAGGATATATTATGTCTTTGCACATATATATAAATACATATATGTAAGTAAATACTACAGGCAAATCTCATATAATTAGCAGTTGTACCTATGCTTATATATTTACTCTGTGGCACTGGGTCATTTTGAAAAGGAATACAAAAATGTTTTGTCTATCTCTCTCTATGTATGTATCCATTGATCTATTTCTCATCTATCCCTCTCTCTGTCTCTTTATCTGTTACCTATGAGTCATATTATCACTGCAATATCATAACCCTGCAGATGCATACACAAAAGTTTTAACAGTTGCGATTCATTCCAAATCAGTGGGATTTGGGTGAGTTTGCTAGTGAGTTTTGAATATTTTCCTGACATTGCAACAATTAGAATTTACTAACTTATTAAGATGGAGTAGTGTCTTATTTTTTTCCTGTTTTCTAGATCAGAAATTTTTTAGTTTTCCAATTTTATCATAACAAATGGACCAGACTGAATGTCTTAAACAGAAGAATTTATTGCTTACAGTTCTGGAGGCTACAAGTTCAAGACCAAAGTGGTTTCATCCCAATGACTCCCTCCATCCAGATCTCCCTCCATGCCCGAGATGGCAGCTTTCCCGCTGTGACTTCATATGGTCTTTCTCTGTGAACATACATCTCTGGTGCCTCTTTATATATAATTCTCTTGTCCATGAGGTCACCTGTCATAATGCATTCACTTCTCCATATACCTTATTTTAACCCCTTTAAAGACTTTCTCTCCAAATTGGTTACTTAGTAAAATATGAGTTTTAGGAGTATAACTCTTAAATTTGGAAAGACACAGTTTATCTCGTGAAAGGAAGGAATTGTGTGATAAATTAAAGATTAGTGAGATTGATTCTGGATAAATCAGGATAAAATATTTTTTATTTTTATTATAGTTTGTAAGCTTTACAGTAGGACCCTGTATTTTTCATCTCATTATCGAGATAAAATCTCCAGTTTGAATGCATTGCTATTTGGTAACCCATACAGAATATTCTCGTGGTTTCTCATCCATGTATTATGTATTATGAGTATTATGAACACTCAAGTTGAATGGGAAATTTGGCTTGATGCTTATATGCACATTTGCACTTCCCAAGATGAAGAAAATAATATGAGGGAAAAGCCTGAATTTAACTCAAGTGTCTTCAGTTTACCGTTGAGAGCAAAACACTTTGTGTGAAGAATGTGTTTGAGCACAATACATTAGATGTGCCCTAAAATTATGACAGCATTTTAAAATGCTCCAATGGAAACACTTTGCTTCCATTTAGTCCTTCATAAAGCTCCTGTTCATGCTGACTGATTTACGGACAGTTGTCACAAGCAGGATAGACCCACATGTTAAAAGCACTTGTCCTTCTGGCTACAGCTCTCAATCAGCTTCCACAGATTAATGTTTGCCATAATATGCCATCATTACTCCCAGCTCTATGGTCCTGACACATTATGTCAGCTTTCTCTCTAAATTTTAGTCTAAATCATTAATCAGCTTAGAGCTTATACCTCCTTTACAGGCAGATGCAATATGTATATCTCTCACAATGTTCCTCTTCAAGCATGGATTTTACACAGTCAAATGTTCTTGACTGATGTGCTTTTGTTATTTGCAAGCTCAAAAAAACACATTCCCCTCCCCCAGATCTCTTTAATTTCCATATTTTGTGTATTTTAATCTTTGGTATATCACTGCAGTGTCCTTCCATGTATGATCAGACAAGGTGGATTTACTGTGCTTCCTAGTACAAATTAAAAACCCATTTGTTCAGCTTGACTTATTCTTCATGACAGCTCTGTGTGCATTTCATCGTGATGTGTATACATGAAGGACAGACCTTAGAAATACACTGCATTCAGTCCATCTGCATTGTGAGCCAAATGCACTTGGAGTAATTACCACTGCCTACATTTTTTATTCATTTTTTTCATTAAAGCTGTTATCACACTAGAGACAAGGGTAAATAATACCCAATACCTGGCTTTTATTAGTTTCTGTTTTTGTTAAATGTGAATGATGTGAATGGCAATAAGTGAGGCTACAAAAATCATAAATAAAACATTAGCACATTCTTGTAATAGCGCAGGTTGAAATGTCACTAATGAAGTAAGAATAAATATGTGATGTTAATTACTTTACTTTGCCTAACTGTAACATGTGGGGAAAATTGCCAAGCTTGTCAAGAATGAGAAGAGGAAAATTAGATATGCTGTGAGCTCACCCCCATAATCTTCACTTGCCAAATCACTGTGTGGGATCCATTAAACATTGCATCATGTAATCAATATACTTTATATAACAATATCTAAAGATTTATAGAATGTATTTATTAGTACCTATATAGATAATAGTCATAGATTTGAATAGCTATTATTGTTTTACCAGGATTTTCAATCTGATTTACATCCAGAATCATAAACACACACACACAAACAAACAAATAAACAAACATCCACACAAAACACATGCCCACAAAACAAAACAAGCTCCCACTCATAAGAGTATTTTCTTTTACTGTTCTCTAAAATTTCAAACAGTTATAGACAATGTGTTTCAATGTGGTTTAATGTCTCTCTGGAAACCTTTTTACAATTAACAAATACTTTTATTCATGTATAGATAAATAAACAACAACTTCTAGGAGAATTATGCTTAATTAAATGTAAGTAAAACAGAAACAACCCCCTGTAATTCCAGCTCCAGGTTATTTGACACTCTTCTGATCTTCATAGACAATGGTGCACATGCAAATAAAAAGACACGATTATTTTGTTTCCCCTTCTAAGTAGGACTGAAACATCTACACTTTGGTCTTTCTTTTTCTTGGGCTTCATATGCACTGTGAGTTTTACTGTAGATATTTTGAGCTTTTTGGTTAATATCCACTTATCAGTGAGTACATACCATGTGTGTTCTTTTGTGACTGAGTTACCTCACTCAAGATGATATTTTCTAGTTCCATCCATTCACCTAAGAAATACATGAATTCATTGTTTTTAATAGTTTAGTAGTACTCCATTGTGTAATTGTACCACATTTTCTGTATCCATTCCTCTGTTGAAACTCAAATGGGTTGTTTACAGCTTCTGGCTATTATAAATAAGGCTGCTATGAACATAATGGAACATGTGTCCTTGTTATATGTTGGAGCATCGTTTGGGTGTATGCTCAGGAGTGGAATAGCCGGGTCCTCAGGTAGAATAACAATATCAACCAAACAGAAACCCCAGAGCTCCCAGTGAGTAAACCACCCACCAAAAAGTACACATGGAGGGACCCATGGCTTCAGCTGCACATGTAGCAGGGGATTGCATTATCTGGCATCAAGGTAAAGGTAGGCCTTTGTTCCTGTGGAGGCTTGATGCCTCAGCATAGGGGAATGCGAGGGCAGTGAAGTTGGAGTGGGTGGGTACGGTAGCAAACTCATAGAAGTAGGGGAGAGGCAGATGGGATATGTGGTTTGCTGAGGCTGAATTGGATAGGGGGACAACAGTTGCAATGTAAGTAAGTAAAATAACCAATAAAAAAGGCACCAAAAGAAAAAAAAGCAGTGCAAAGACACTAAAACACACACACACACAAACACACACACACAATATTTGAAAAGGAAATTTACTGTTTAGTTTAATACTTCATATTTGCTTCATTCTTGAAGGGGAAAGAGAAGGCCATAGGCAATACAGCTTATTATATTTTAATTTTAATTTTTAGAACTTTTTGATGCCATAGCCAACTTTTTTCAGATTATTAGACAATTTCTTCTTCATGGGTTAAGAAGAACCACATTAATAAACTGTACAATCACAAATATAAATCTCAAACATGGCAAAAACATGTTTTTTCATAGAGGTATATAAATAAATAGCAAAGGTTAATTGCAATGTATATCCAAAGTAAACTCACTCCTATCTACCACACCTGGGAGAAACACAAAACTACATTCCAATAACAATCTCATATTTTGAAGAAAAGGAGGTTACAGAAATCTTGTCTTGTTTACTTGGCATTTTCTCACAAGCACTGAGAGTTCTCCTCACAAGATTCCATTCTTGGATCATGTACTTCACACACACACACATCCACACACACACATCCACACACACACATCCACACACACACATCCACACACATACTGAGAGAGAGAGAGAGAGAGAGAGAGAGAGAGAGAGTGACTCAGTTTTTCAAATCTATCTTAGGTATACATGAAAAATATTTTTTCTGTTTTGTTATCTGTCCATTCATTTGTCTGAATATTTAATTTTCTGAATAGAGATTTTTATTTATAAATAATCCTACATGTAGATTTTTAGACTATTTCCTGTGCTATTTGAGTATCCTTTAGAAATCTATTTACCATGCTTATAACCTAACGTGCATTCCCTATTTTTTTTCTAGCAGATTCAGCATTTCAGGTTTCTAAGATCTTATTATTTATTATGTATGTGTGTGTGTAATGTATGTGTTCTTGAGTGCTGGTGTCAAGAGAGGCCAGAGAAACAAGTTATAGGCTGTTGTGAATCACAGGACATGGACGTTGATTACCAAGCTACAGTCTCCTTCAACAACCATACATGCCTGTGACCACCGAGCCATCTTTACTGTCCCAAATTTAAGGCTATAATGGAAGGTCTTTGATCTATTTTGAATTGACTCTTTTTTTCAAGAAAAGAGGTAATTCTTTTATAAGTAGATAACAAGAAGGATTATGAAGGCCTGAGTATAATAGACCTTTTTTCAACAAAACAACAAAAACTCACTAAATATCAATCTAATATTGCAGTTAAGTCACTTCAAAGTATCTGAAGGAAATAAACAGGTTTTCCCATGATTATTGTCAATGTAACATCCAAGGTTTTGAAACAAGGTTTGTGCCAATCAGCTGATGAAAAAAAATCACAACTGGGAAATTATGATATAAAGGCACCTAACAGATAAAAGGACCATAAAGATAACTGAAATTCTGTCATTAGCATCAAAGTATATAACAGGAAGTCATCAAGTTACTTGAAATAAGTCAGATACTGAAAAGCATGAACCTGTGAGTTCTCATGTGTGTAATTGTACATTTGTGCATGTGAATGTGAATGTATGTGTGGGTTGGTGCACTTGGAGACCAGAGAACAAACTCATGTCACAATGCTCAGGCACTCTCCACTTTGTTCTTGTAGGCAGGGTTTCTTGATAGCTTGGCTAGGCAGGCTAGGCTAATTGGATAAGCAAGCCTCTAGGATATGCCAGTCTTTATCTCCAAAGCACTGAGCTTAAACATCTAAGTTACCAAACACAGTATTTTGACGTGACTCCTGAGGACTGAACCCAGGTGTTCACACATGCAGAGCAAGCATTTTACTGACTTAGCTGTCTCCACACACAAGTGTTCACACCAGCCCCGCCATTGAGTGAATATATAATGAAGAGATGAAAAAAGAAAACTAAGCCGAGAAGTTTCACTCCCTTAGGAGAGATGCGGAACTGATAATACATGCAATTCTGATGAGGGATAGGCAGATAGGAGGAACCTGCACAAGCACCTGAACCCATGGTGATCATTGAGCCTGGCCTGCTCCCAAGGAGCATGTCTGGATCTGTAACTCTTTCACAGCCAAGATCTATATTGATGTCTGTGATCTGTGTGGCCACCAAAATCCACTCAGATTTTGATGATGGCTGTCTGGCCTGCTGCAGCAGGTGGGGAGCTGAGGGGTGGGGAGGTGTGAGGGTGGGGCAACTGATCAGAGTAGCCTGTGCTGTTACTGGAGGCCATGGTGAATGTCTGAGTCCTTGGTCTTGCTGTAGCTGGGGTTTGTGTCATGGTCTGTGGTTCAAGTTACCACCAAAGGCCATGAGGATGCCCATGCTCTAGGCTGCCACTTGAGGTCACGTTGATGTCCCATTACTATGCTGTGCCTGCTCCACCCTTTGCAAGCAAGATGTCAGAGAGAAGTCTCTGTGAGGCTCCAGTATTGATGGTGTTGCAGAAGTCAGACATTTTGAACTAGACCAAAGGCTCATTGTGGTCAACATTTGCAAATGAGCCATTGAGACAAAAAAAGGTATATTGTGTAGCATACCATGTAACATTCTAAGGCTAGATTTTTGTCTGTTTGATTTTTCATCTTAGGGGGCAGTTTACAAAGGTGAAGTGTAGATATGAAAGAACTGGGAAATGAGTGGGATGCAAGATCAGAGTATACAAATTAAGCATTTATTAAATTAAATGAAAAACAGTGTAGGTAAGCTTTGGACTATATCATTATGAGAAAATTTTCTAAATACAAAAATGAACGTGAATTTTCTATGAAAATGCAGTTGTTAATGTTACATAAAAGATTTCATGTTTGTTGATAGAAACCTACATGAAATAATTATTGTATATTCATGATCATTGTTATACACTTTTTATGTTTATATTTTAAAATTCAGGAAATGTGTCAAGTATATTAAGCAGAAAAATAGATATTTTTATTATATGTCTTACCTTATTCTGGAAATATTTGCATTTAACTAAACCTAAAGCAGAAAAGAGTGATTTTTTCCTTACCAAAAGAAAATGTATTTTAAGGATATTTTAAAATGTATATTCCAGGAAAAGATGAGGAATTTGTCCTGGAAAGAACTAATTCAAATATTTCAGCATATTATTATTTATTTGGTAACCTGTATCATCTATTAACTGTGTGAGATTCCTTTAAATAATTGCACATTATGCAAAGGATAATTATATATGTGATATTTTAAGATTACTGAGTCTTAAGAATTTAAGTTCATATCCTTTAGGAGGAGATACATTTAGCTATAAATATATGTCAGTTGCCATATTTGTATGACATTTTTATCTTTGTAGGTTATACATATACATATGGATGCATATATATCTCCTCAGACAGTAAATGAGACTTTTTTCTTTCTTTTCTTAATCTGATGAGATGCAATGGTGATTAACATCTGGAATTGGAAATGACTGAATTGGTAACTGGAAATCCAGAAGTGTTCACTCATGTGTGCAAATCAAGCCTTTTTGATAATGATTGCAGGCATGATCTGAAGAGCTTATTGCTAGTGAATCATGCTTGGTGCAAAGAAGCTTTTGCATGAGGCGTCTTCTAGACTCTAACTTTTAATAAGAAATGTTTGCCTAAGTCTCTGCCAAATCAAAAGTTTGTAGTAAAAGTTATGTCAAAAGATTCTTGTTTGCTCTCTCCAAAGGTCGAGGCAACCTTGTCGTCTACTCATTGCATACAAATTGCACTGAAAAGGGCACAAGGAACTTTTGTTGTGTGGAATTTAATGAATGAAGTCTTTCACACATAGTTATCTCCACATGGGAAAAAAAAAAGGACATACATTTCCAAAGCTGTGAACTTAGCACTGTGAAAAACAATGGCCGTGGTCTTGAATTGACGTGTTCTGTTCAGGAGACCCAGCCATCCTCTCAGTTCATCAGTTTCTTCTCTGGTAGTTAAATAAGGTTTTATCATTTTGTTGTTGTTATTATTTTGTTTTTTGAGACAGGGTTTCTCTGTAAGCCCTAGCTTTCCTGGAACTCACTCTGTAGATCAGGCTGTCTTCGAACTCAGAAATTCACCTGCCTCTGCCTCCCAAGTGCTGGGATTAAAGGTGTGTGCCACCTCTGCCCGGCTGGTTTTATCCTTTTTCTAAGAAAAATACTTTTATGATAATTAAAATTGTTTTTATTACTTATTTTATTTACTTACATCTCAATTGCTGCTCATTCCTGGTCCCCTTGCGGAGTTCATGCCCCATCACTCCCTCTTAACCTCTGAAAGGATGATTCCTCCTGGATATACTCAAACCTGTGGTATCAAGTCTCTATAGGATTAGGTGCATTCTGTCCCACTGAGGCCAGACAAGGCAGCCCTCTCCTACATATGTGCCTTGGGCCTTGCACAAGCCCATATATGCCTCCTGTATGCTCTTTAGCTGATGGTTCAGTTTCTAGTTCTAAAGGATCCAGGTTAGTTGACACTGTTGGTCTTCCTATGAGGTTACAATCCTCTTCAGTTATTTTCTATCCTTTACCTAATTCTTCCACAGGGATAGTGTATATCTGCATCTGACTGAATCAGCTGCTGGGTAGAGCCTTTCAGAAGACTGCCCTGCTAAGCTCTTGTCTCCAAGCACTACATAGCATTTATAATAGTGGCAGGAATTTGTGCCTGGCTATGGGATGGATCCTAAGTTAGGCCAGTTACTGGTCAGTCATTCCTTCAGTATCTGCTCCATTTTGTCCCTGAATTACTTTTAGACAGGATCAATTTGGGGTTGAAAAATTTTTAGGTGGGTGGATGTCCCCTTCCTTACATGTTCCCTTCCCATCTTTCACTCTGGCTACTAGAGGTGGTCTCTTCAGGTTCCATATCCCCACTGTTAGGCATTTCAGCTAATGTCACTATCAATGTGTCCTGAGAGGTTTTCCCATCACAAGTCTCTGAGATTTTCAAGAGATTCACCCCCATCCTCTTTTCCCAGCAGCTGCATTGTTCTATTTATTTTCCTGGCGCTCTGGATCTCTCTTGTCTTTCCCCACATATGATCCTACTCTCTTATTCCTCTTCCTCTCACCACTCCCTGACCAGCCCAGGTCCTCCTTCCATCTACCTCCCATGACTATTTTGTTCCATGTTCTAAGTGGGATTCAAGCATCCTCACATGGGCCTTTCTTCTTATTTAATTTCTTAGGGTCTGTGAGGTATATCATTGGTATTCTGTACTTTTTGGCTAATATCCATTTATTACTGAGTACATGTCATGCATGTAGTTTTGGTCATGGATTACATCATTCAGAATAATATTTTCTAGTTCTATCCATTTGCCTTCAAATTTGATGATATTTACACTCACCAATGGACAGCTCATTGCAACCAAACTAAATAGAGAAACAAACAAATAAAAAAAGTGATATGAAACATATGGATTTAACAGATAAGTATAGAACATTTCATGCCAAAATAAAAGAATATACCTTTATTTCAGCATCTCATGGAACCTTCTCCAACAGACAATATAATCAGACACAAAACAAAACTCACCACATACAAGACATCTGAAACCTATCAGATCATCACTAAGGCTGGACTTGGACAACAACAGAAACAACGGAAAGCCCACATACTCATGGAAACTGAACAACTACCTACTCAAAGATAAATTGGTCAGGAAAGACATAAAGAAAGAAGTTAAATAAGTACTTTCTAGAATTTAATTAAAATGAAAGGAATAGCATATATAAACTTATAGGACACAATGAAAGCAGTGTTAAGAGGAAAGTTCACAGCACTAATTGCTTTCATATAGAAATTGGAGAGATCTCATACTTGCAATTTAACAGCACACTTGAAAGCTCTATTACAAAAAATGAAGCAAAAACACTCAAGAGGAAGAGATGTCAGGAAATAGTCAAACTCATCCCTAATGTCAATTAGTTAGAAACAAAGAGAACCATAAAAAGAATAAACAAGACCAAGCTCTGGCTCTTTGAGAAAACCAATACCATAGACAAACCTGTACCCAAACTAACTAAAAGGTACAGAAAGAGTATCTAAATTAATAAAATCAGAAATGAAAATAGATACATATCAACAGAAATTGAGAAAATCACCAGGTCTTAGTTCAAAGGCCTGTACTTAAAAAAGAAAAAAAGAAAAAGAAACTGGGAAAATTAGATGAAATGGATGATTTTTTAGAAAGATACTAGGTACCAAAGTTATGCCAAAATCAAATAAACTATCTAAACAGTCTAACCCCTAAGGAATTAGAAGCAGTCATTAAAAGCATCTCAACCCAACACCCCCCCCCCCAAAATCTCCAGGGATAGACAGTTTTAATATAGAATTCTAAAAGACTTTTAAAGCTAATATCAATATTCCTCAACTATTTTACAAACTAGAAATAAAAAGAACACAACCTAATTCATTTCTATGAGGCCACAGTTACCCTGATACCTAAACCACACAAAGATCTAACAAAGAAATAGAACTTCAGAATAATTTTGCTTATGAATGTCAATGCAAAAATACTCAATAAAATTCTCAAAAACTGAATCCAAGAACACATCAAAAATATCATTCACCATGATGAAGTAGGCTTCATCTGAGAGATGCAGGGATGGTACAATATATGAAAATCCATCAGTGTAATCCATTCTTTAATCAAACTCAAAAAAAATATCATCACACATCTTGTAATTAGATGCTGAAAAGCTTCCCACAAAATCCAACATCCCTTCATGTTAAAAGTCTTGGGGAGATCAGAAATTCAAGACACATACCTAAAAATAATATACAGCAAAGCAATATCCAAGTTAAATGGAGAGAAACTTAAAGCAATCCCACTAAAATCAGACATAAGACATGGCTGCCTACTTATTCTCTATCTATTCAATATAGTACTTGAAGTTCTAGCTAGAGCAACTAAAGGAGGTAAAGAAGACACAAATTGGAATAGAAGAAGGCAACATATCACTATCTGTAGATAATATAAAAGTATATATAAGTGACCCCCAAAATTCTACCCAATAATAAACACCTTCAGCAAAGCAGCTGGATACAATATTAACTCAAAGGAATCAGTAGCCCTCGTTTATACAAATGAGATACAGCCTGAGAAAGAAATTAATGAAGCAACACCCTTCACAATAGCCATGAATAATATAAAATATCTAGGTGTAACACTAACCAAACCAGTGAAAGGTCTGTATGACAAGAACTTCAAGTGCCTGAAGAAAGAAGTTAAGGAAGACCTCAGAGATGGGAAACTCTCCCATCCTCATGGATCTGTAGGATTAGCAGAGTGAAAGTGGTCATCTTACCAAAAGCAATCTATAGGTTAAGTGCAATTCCCATCAAAATTACTGCACAATTCTTATACGCCTTGAAAGTGCAATTCTCAGGTTCATATGGAGAGCCAATTAACCCACAGAGAGCCAAAACAGTTCTGAACAAGAAAAGAACTTCTGGAGGAATCACCACACCTGAACTTGTGCTGTACTACAGAGCAATTGTGACAAAAACTGCATGGTATTGGTACAGAAACAGAGTTGATTGATGGAACTTGAATCAAAGACCCAGGAATAAACCCACATACCTATGGGCACTTGATTTTTCATAAAGCCAACACCATACAGAGAAAAAAAATTAAGCATCTTCAACAAATGGTGCTTGTATAAATGGTGGTCTGAATGTAGAAGAATGCAAATCTATCTTTATTCATCACCCTGCACAAAGTTCAAGTTCAAGGTAAAATCAGATACACTGCGTCTAATAGAAGAGAAAATGGAAAATAGCCTTGAGCACATTGGTATAAGAGAAAATTTCCTGAACACCAATGACTCAGGACCGAAGATCAACAATTGATAATGTCCTTTGTCTTATAGAAGCTTATCAATGGTCCTGATCAAAGCTGATCATGGGTGCTGAGTCATTGGTGTTCAGGAGATTTTCTCTTATACCAAATATGCTCCATCATACCAGGATGGCATCGTATATTCATAGCAGCCTCTTCTTAATAGCTAGAAATTGAAAGAACCCAGGTATCCCTCACCCAAAACACAGAAAAAAAGTGGTACTTACACAATGGAATACTATTCAACTAACTCAAATTCTTGCAAGATAAGGTCATAGAATTTGAAAATATTTAGAAGCTTACAAGCTGATTAAAAAATTCAACATTATAAAGGGAATAATCTCCTTGCTAGAAATTGATAGAACTAGAGTAAAGTGACAACTAAAGGGAAAGAAAAATTAAGAGTGACAGTCCAGGACACAGTAACCCTAGATTATCAGAGTGTGAACTTGACATGAAAATTCTCTCAGTATCTAATAGAGAAAATGGAGAAAGTTAACAATAGAAATCTATGGTATGAACAGGGTTAATACTGTAACAGAAGGATAACAGAGGAGCTTAGATAAGATTTAATGGAATCTATCAGAAAAACTAGGTCATAGGAAGGTTAAGAGATTTGCACATATTTATGAGAGAAATGAAGACATCAACAGAACAGGAATTACGATGTATGCTACCATTAGGCCCCAAAAGGTACCTTGTTTGGTCCAGGCCAAATTATGCTGCATAGATCACTTCAAACAGAAGGTCAAATGCAAGAGGTTTGTTGGGGGGATGCATGTAGAGCAACAGACCATCTTAGAGTGGGGATATGAGAGAGATAGACAAAAATGCAGATAGAGAGGCCCTGAAATAGTGAAAAGGAAAGAGAGAGAGAGAGAAAGAGAGAGAGAGACAGACAGACAGACACAGAGACACAGAGACACAGAGAGAGACACAGAGAGAGACACAATGAGACAGACGGAGAGACAGACAGAGAGACAGACAGAGAAACAGAGAGACAGAGAAACAGAGAGAGAGAGAGATGATGTCCAGAAGGACCTTTAAAGGCTGCTGTGGTCCTACAATGCCAGGACTCTTAGCTTGGGTCAAGCTCTTAGATTCCTGCAAGTTTCTATTGTACTAGGTTTCTAGATTATCTTTGGCATCTGCCCACTACAATTCCAGTTGTCTCTCCCAGTACTTTCTTCCTCCATCCTCCTGAGACTTGATTGCTCCTGTTCCCATTCCCATCTGTTCCCAATCTACCTGCAAATTCTATTCTATTTTCCCTTCCCAGGGACATCCATTTGTCCTTCTTGAGCACTGCTTCTTCCTAACCTCCTCAGTCTTTGGATCATAGCATGTTTATCCTTTGTTTCTTAGCTATTATCCACTTATAAGTGAATACATACCATGTTTGTCTTTTTGGATCTGAGTTACCTCACTTGAAATGATACTTTTCTAGTTCCATCCATTTGCCTGACAGTTTATTATATAGTTAAAGTTGTGTGTGTGTGTGTGTGTGTGTGTGTGTGTGTGTCTGTATAGATATATATCATATACATAGTCCTTTTCACCTTATCCTCTGAGAGGGTAGATGTCCCCTTGGGTATCACCCCACCCTGGCACATCATATTTCTGCAAGACTAAGCATATCGTCTGCATGTGGCCAGATAAGGCAACCCAGTTTGGGGAACGGATTTCAGAGACAAACAACAGCTGTGGAAACGGCCCCTAATCCATTTGTTAGGGAAGCCTAAAGACAGCTGAGCTTTCCATCTTCTACTTATGTGTAGGGGTTTAGATCTAGACTGTGTGTGCTTCTTGATTGGTTCTTAAGTTTTCTAGAATCTCCAAGGGTCCAGGTTTGTTCACTCTGTTGGTGTTCCTGTGGTATTCTTGTCCCAGTCAGACCCTTCAATTTTTCCTCCAGCTCTTCCATAAGAGTCCCCAAACCCCATCCACTGTTTGGCTGTGGCTCTCTGCATCCTTCTGAATCAGTAGAGTCTTTCAGAGGACAGTTATATTTAGGGTCTTGTCTTCAATCATTGCAGAGTACCAGTAATAGTGTCAGAGACTCGTGTCTGTTTATGGGATGGGTCTCAAGTTGGGCCAATTATTGGTTGGCCATTTGTTCAGTCTCTGCTCCATCTTTGTCCCTCCAATTTTTTTTTTTTTTTTTGAGACAGGGTTTCTCTGTGTATCCCTGGCTGTCCTGGAACTCACTCTGTAGACCAGGCTGGCCTCTAACTCAGAAATCCACTGCCTCCGCCTCCCAAGTGCTGGGATTAAAGGCATGCTCCACCACTGCCCAGCTCCTTCATTTCTTTTATCTTTTTTTCTTTAGTATTATTTTTATTAGATATTTTCTTTATTTACATTGCTAATTTTTTCCAGTCTGAAAACCCCCTATTCCATCCTCCCTCTCCCTGCTCACTAACCCACCCACTCCTGCTTCTCTGTCCTGGCATTCCTCTATACTAGGGCTTCAAGCCTTCACAGAACCAAGGGCCTCTCCTCTTATTGATGTCCCACAAGGCCACACTCTGCCACATATGCAGCTGGAGGCATGGGTCCCTCCATGTGTACTGTTTGGTTGGTGGTTTAGATCATGGGAGATCTGGGAGTATTGTTGTTCCTCCTATGGGGCTGCAAAGCCCTTCAGCTAATTGGAATCTATTGTGGATGTCAACAAAGTTACTGACAAAAGACTGTTATAGCTGACTCCTGAGAGGCTCTGCCAGTGCCTAACTAATACAGAAAAGAATGCTCATAGCCATCTATTGGACTGAGCACAAAGTTCCCAATGGAGGAGCTAGAGAAATAATCCAAGGAGCTGAAGGCTTGATGGCCCAGTGTAGGCAATGCCAGGGCACATAGGTAGGAGTTTTTGAGTGACAGGGGGAGTGCACCCTCATAGAAGCAGGGGGGAAGGGGTTGGCATGGGAGTTTTTTGGAGGGGAAACCAAGAAAGGGGAGAACATCTGAAATGTAAATAAAGAAAATATGTTATAAAAACCTACTACATTGATGTCTCATTTTACTGCCAGTCAGAATAACTAAGATCAAGAAGACAACAGACATGGACATCAAATGCTGCCGTGAGTGTGGGAAAGGGTTGTATGATTGAAATCTTATTCACTCTCTCCCAAACATTTACCATAAATACCTAATTATTCTGTGAAGAAGGTACAATATGAAAATAAAAAGAGGGTGCCTCCGTTATCTGTTTTTGTGCCCATGTCATGCTTCTAGTTGGCAAAAGTACCCCCTTTCATTATTTAAGGATATGGATATTTTGTTATCTGAATATACAGTGAATGATTGGAAGTTCATGTCTATGATATTTTTTTGTCAGTAGTGATATGAGTTTGTAATTCTGTATCAAGTAGAGCCACTCAGAAGTAAACATCATGAGTACAGTCCTTGACTTTATTGTGCATTGTTTAAGTTGCATGGTTTCTAGATAGTTATATTCTTTTATCTTGAGATCTGGAAGACTCACATCCAAATTCTATGTTGTGCAGGAGTTATGTTCCCTGTATCTTGAGTGCTTCTTCATTAATATTAGTTAATTTCATGAGTATAGCACAAATGAGACATTGCTGACAGCATACAAAAATGAACAAAAGAAAACAAAAGCAAATACAAAAAAGAAATCCAAAATCAAACACCTTTGGTTATTTCTTGGAAATTGAAGGTAACATTTTATTGCTTACAACACACCCACAGACACTTGAAAATAGAATTAAGGACAATTAAACTGGATTTAACCAAGAAACATCTACCTTGAAAACTAGCTGACATAGCTATACAAAAAAGCTATACAAGCTTCCAAACAGAAAAGCAACTGACAGTCCTACTAAGCTGTAGAAACTATGAAGCATGAAAATAATTATAACAGCAAGTTATCCCCCAAACTGTAATACTGGAATTTACCTCTTGACAATAACTGGTAGCCATAAAATAGACTTAGGTCACTCTCAATAAAAGGGAGTTCATGTCTGGTACCTTAGCTGGAGGTAGGAGATGAAATAAAAAATGCTAAGATACATAGTTAATATATGGACAAAGGGTAGAGCAGAGACTGAAGGAAAGGCCATTCAGAGCCAGCTCTACCTTGCAATCCATCCCATCTGCAGACATCAAACCCAGACACTGTTCCTGATAACAAGAAGTGCTTGCTGACAGGAGCATGGTACTGCTCTCCCCTGAGAAGCTCTACCAGATCCTGACCAATAGAGATGCAGATGCAGGCAATTAATCATTGGACTGAGCACAGGGACTCCAATGGAGGAGGTAGTGGAAGAACTAAAGGAGCTGAAGTGGTTTGCAACGGCATAGGAAGAAAAACAATATCAACCAACCAGATAACTCAGAGTTCTCAGGGACTAAACCACCAACCAAAAAGTACACAATCTGGCATCAGTGGGAGGGGAGGCTTTTGTTCCTGTGGAGACTTGATTCTCCATGGTAGGGCAATGCTAGGGTGGTGAGGTGGGAGTGGGTAGGTGGGTGGGATCACTCTCATAGAAGCAGGCGGTTGGGAGAATGGGATAGGGAGTTTGTGGAGGGGAATCAGGAAAGGGGGCAACATTTGAAATGGAAATAAATAAACAACAAAAAAGAAATTCACAAAAAAAAATTAAACACATTTTTGCATGAGTAAGAGAATAACCTATTTTATTTGAGCCACTGGGTAGGCTTGGATATTATTAAGAACATAAATAACAAAATAAAAGTTCTTTCCCAACAAATATGGAGAGCTAAAGTTTGATTAGGTTGCATTTAGGATATAGTAAGGGAGAAATCAAGTTGGATCTACAAATCTAGACATTTCAGTCCCCAATGATAACTATAAAAGTCAGATGGCACCAAAAAGTTTTCCTATTGAAAATATAAATTAATGGGGAAAGTATAAATTTGATTCTGTAATTCTTCCTCCTAGTATTCAGCAGACAATATTTGTAATCAATAAGAGATAGTCTACAATTTATAAATGAGACTTTCAGAATGGATCTCCTAGGTAAAAAAGAAGTATGTATGTCAAGATGAAAGCATGAACAGCTCCAGTTGACAATGTGGAGAAGTAAAATGAAATGCAAGAACTCTTTTTTCTTTCAGACATAGAACACTGAGAGTTAACCTTAACACAGTGTTTTTGTTATAAGGCTAAGGAATGGGGCATATAGTTTTATGATGCTTGTACAAAATGAAGTAGGATCAAAGCAATTGGAAGAAAGTTTGATAACAATTGCTTACAGATTTTCAGCAGTTCCTATTATCTTTAAGGATCTCGCAATTTTTAGTGCATTTTTAACAACTAATATCTGTTTCTATGTAATTAGCCTGAAAAATACTTCTAGGCCTAAAAAGTTAATGCTGATAGAAGTGAAATTTAAATATGTCTGTGAAGGTGAAATTAATACCTAACTTTATTAAGAATATGATAAACTTACAGAATGGTGTACAGAATGGTCTGGAGATTAGAAGCTAGCATCATATGTTTGCTTTACATTGTGTATAGGATAGTACAGTGCTTTAGAACAACTCTATCTGTGGGTCCAAAGGACTTCTTAAAAGGTCACTTTAGTCCTTTGAGAAACACAGTATTTATATCATAATTCATAAGAACAGCAAAATTACAGTTATAAAATACCAAAAAAATGAATTTACAATTGGAGTCACCACAACATGAAGAGATGTGAGTCAAGCATTAGAATGGTTGACAATCACTGATTTAGGACATTATTTAATAATCCTATATCTTCTCTGCTTTACTTTTCATCCTATTTTTTTTAAATATTCCTTGTTTTGATGCTTGGGATGTTACAAAAAGCATCCTAAACTTCTTTTTTTTTAAAGATTTATTTATTATTATATGTAAATAGACTGTAACTGTCTTCAGACACACCAGAAGGGGACATCAGCTCTCATTACAGATGGTTGTGAGCCACCATGTGGTTGCTGGGATTTGAACTCAGGATCTTTGGAAGAATAGTCAGTGCTCTTAACCACCGAGCCATCTCTCCAGCCCCATCCTAAACTTCTTTACTCTAATAAATAAGATACCAAAGTTGTTATTGATATTAATGATCTGGAAATCTTTTCTGAGTAATCTTTGGCCTAATAACAGAGAAAAATGTCAACTGCTTAATTGATTTGCTGTTTATCCTTTCAATATGATATTCTAGTATTTGCATTACCCATCATGCCAACTGAGAATGTACATTTTATGCTTTATGACTTAAAATGTACCCTCAAATATTATACAGGATTTGCATTTGAAACATTGTAAACATAGCTCATTTAATTTGTTGATACAGTTGGCTGAGTGCTTTATTATTGATTCACTACAAAATGAAGAGAATCATTATTGCTAATATTCTAAATTTACCTGAGAAATGGAATTGTAACTAAATGTAAATGCTGGTTTGATTAAAATATTTGATAGTTTGATTTAAAGACGTTGAATTTTTACCACTTTAGTATATTTACATTTTGTTAATATATTAACAGATTAGAAAAACCCATTTCTATGATAAGGAATTGTTATGAGGAAATGTATGCAAACTCAGAATTATAAGTATTGAATATCATGGTATAAACATAATATAATATCAGTGTAATTGATTTTAATTCTTGTAAGTTCTTGGAAGAGATTATATTATAGTGATAGTGAAATATAATAAAAATGAACATTGTTTCTTATTTACATACTCATTTGAATTTATAAATAGATACTTAACCTATGTGCTTATATTTTTTTTCTATAAAATGATTTGCTAATTTCAGAAAGAAGGAAAGAAAAAAGACAGAAAAGAAAAGAAAAGAAGAGAAAAGAGAAGAAGGAAGGATGCAAAAGAGGAAGGAAGGACATAAAAAAGGAATGAATTCCCCATTTATACAATGATTTTACTAATGTCCATGTTAGTTCTCTAATGGGTGTTTTCTGTAGCACTTGATTGCAGAAACAACACTAGCAAGGTAAAAGCAGAGAATTAATGTACTAGCACATAATTCCAACTGTTCATAATTGTCTGTGTATGAAGAAATGGAAAAAATGTAAAAAGACAATATTTCTGGTTCATTTTCATGACCCATTGACCAGCTGCTCTGAGGAGAATATCTAATGAAGCATGCAGTGTCTTGCTGTCAGGCTCCACAGGACAGGCTGTGCTTCACCTTCTGGTCGCACTTTTCACTCACTACTAATACTAAAAGGTCCATGTGTTTTGAGAACATTAAAGTAAGATATGTATATATTATTCAGCTCCCTTTGAAAGTCTTTGACTGCTACCACACCATTTGTAGGAGTGACAGCATTCAGTGGAGCATTGTTCTGTAAAATAGAGTACAGAGTCACACAGTGTAAAGGAAAAATGTAAAATCAAAAAGTTTTCTGGGAGCTATTATTTAGTAAGGCTTTTGTTAAGGACTTAATCCTGCAAGAGCTCACCTGTAATTTTTGTCTCCTTCTTCTTCTGAGATAGATTGAGTTTTGGAAACATTCTGATTGGAGTGTTGTTTTATTACAGGAGTTTGATGTTCTCATCTCTTATTAGTTTTGTGTTGTATATCTAAGCACTGTAACAATAAATCTGTGTTCTCCGACATTACATCTTAAAGTTGAGTGTTGTCAGTATAACAGTGAAAATTAATACTATGTCATTATGACAAGCATTGAAAATAAAAATTATAATGCACTGGTTCTGACATGCCAAAAAGGATCAAATTGTTTTAAGCCACCTACTGGTTGCAAGGATTGCTCAATTGGAAGGAGAAGCATAATTGTTGAGCTAATTTTTATTTCTGCATCTTATTCAAGCCTTGGAGTTAAAATTTTGTTTAAAATGCAAATAGTTTATGGGATTCTAACCACAAATTGTAGTTTTCACTTAGATGATACTATATCCTATGTTTATCTACTAAACCATTATTAACAGAATATTTAATGTAAGTTATTAAAGTCATGAAATGAGCTTTCTTATATCATTTATTTTTATATTCTTTGTTTGCTCTATGAATAATACATTATGCTTTTGAAGAAATTGGAGAAATTATATTAGTATTGAAGGACAAGCTACTGACCAAGATGTCTTAGAATTACACATTTCCCTACATATTACGGAGAAAATGGAAATGCCATGATTCTTATAGAAAGCAAAATAGTGATCATTAAATTGGTTAGGAATTACTTAATTTTGTTCTTTAGAATAATTCATTTCAAGCTCCTGAAAACTTGGATTGGTGATTTGAGATTTGAGGGAAATATTCCTAGTCAGGATTCAGGATTAGATAGTGTATGGATTCAGATGTCAGTTGTTTTTCAATAATGGGCTGATCTGGTGCCAAAGAAGATTGGGATGGGTGATGGGACTGAAACAAGGTGCATTTTTGTTAAAGGGGAATGCAATGAGTTGAGGATATGGGACAGAAAGTAAAAGTACTTGCTACTATAGCTGATGACCTGAGTTCCCTCACTAGAACCCTTGGGAAGGAAAGAATGGATTCCTTCAAGCTGTTTTCCACAACATGTATGAAATGGGGATGCACACACACACACACACACACACACACACTCACACATACATAGTACAATACATACATGTACACATATTGACTCAACAGCATTGTTGGAGATTCATTGCATAATAATGTTGTAACAGGGATTTTATTTTTTCTTTTATTCTGTCTCCTTTTTAGATTTAATTTAATTTTAATTTTATTTATCCAAAATAGTGAGTTGAATTTACCATCTAGGTCCTCTGCTACTGGTTTTGTGCTTTTGTGATATTCTTGAAGGGGTGAACAAATGTGTCTGTGTCTATATATTTTAGTGTGTGTGTGTGGTGGGTATGTATGTGCGTACATGCTTTGGGGAGTGGGGGACTCATTCCTTCTGTCTGCTTGTTTTGTCCTAGTCTGATGTGTTGTTTGCATTTTATCATTTTATACTTTATTATTATCCCTTAGAAGCCTGTTTTTGTTTGTTTGTTTGTTTGTTTGTTTAATGAGAGAAAGAAAAGGGGTGGTATAAATGAAAAGGGAAGAGGAATTACCTGGAAGAATTAAAAGGTAGGTTCACCATAATGAAAATATATTCTTTGAAAAAAATATGTAAAATAAAATAATAAATTTTTAAAAAGAGCCACATTATGAAAAATAGAAAACTTTATCTTTAAAATGAAATCTTCCAATTCTTAAAAAAGACCTTGTATAGATTAAATATTTGTAATGGAAGCTGTTTGCCACTCTTTTTAAAGACATAATGTGAGAAGCACAGCCTCTATATTCTCTAAGATTAGAGATAGAGTCACGGATGCTAAAAAAAGCTACTAGAGTCTGAAATATTTACATTTCTACTCACCAGAGAATACACACTGAAATTTTGCTCTTATCATATAGATCAGTTTTTAATCAACATGTTTTAGACGTAGTTATTTGGACATTGCTACTTAAATCTTTTGATAAAAAGCATCTTATTCTTTACTAGAGTCCTATTCCTGATAAGCAAATTTAATTAATGAAGTTTCCTGTTTAAGGTTACTTGAGGTCCTCCCTCTGGGATCTCCACATTCCTATGTTCTGAAATTAAGCAAGAATAAAAAGTAAAATAAAGCAAGTCTTATAATAAACAGTAAAGTTTTAAATAAAAAGCCCTATGTTAGCAATAAATACTTAGATATAAATAGATGCCATAATAATAAGTAATAGGAAATACATTAAATTATTTTTATACATAAATTTTGAAGAAGAATTCTGGGAAGTAAATGAAAAAAGGATGATAAATTTAAACAGAAACTTTATGTACAGAGAAAATGCTTTTAAACTTTCTCAATTTCATTTAAAGTGTTTGAGCATTATACAAGCATGAAAGTTTAGTGTAAAATACCACCATCTACTATTAACATTTTCTAACTTTATTTAGATACAAATCTTCTATGGATCTGACAAGATGGATCAGTGGTTAAAGAGGACTAGCTCAAAACTCCTTGTAATTCTAGGTCAATGGGAAGCACAGCCAGGCAGGAGAAACCTCTTTGAGAGTTATTACTGAAGGAGCTCCTAGAAATTCCCAGAAGAGAATAGACTATTGATGTTTCCCTTCATGGTCTCCTAGAACACCAATGTAATATATTTTTACTGAAGATACCAAAACTTTCAGACAAATAACTTGTAGTAATAGAGCTGCTAATGATCTTGAAGTCTCATTCATGAGGACTGACTTTCACAGTATATGAAAGAGCTAAGCAAAATGTGAAAGGAGGAATTTACTCAATAATCCTATTCAGCTATACAGTCTGTCAACTATAGCCATGACTGCACTAATAACATCATCAAAGATGATAACAGCAGTTATATCTTGGAGCAAATAAAGAACTGTCTAAATGAACCT
Source organism: Mastomys coucha (assembly GCF_008632895.1). Lineage (NCBI taxonomy): Eukaryota > Metazoa > Chordata > Mammalia > Rodentia > Muridae > Mastomys > Mastomys coucha. The sequence goes on from NW_022196914.1 coordinate 12,804,047, forward strand.
AAGGGCAGGTTCACTCATAAGGAAGCCATATTTCTGAGTTAGGGTTTCTTTGGCTATGAAAAAATTCCATGAAAAAAGGAACTTGAGGAGAAATGCTTTAATTCTTCATACAATTTTAAGGTGCCACTCAATCAATGGAAGTCAAGATAGAAACTCAAACTGGTAGAGACCTTGAGGCAGGAACTTATACAGAGACCATCAAAGAGTGCTGCTTATGAATCACCTTCCCAGGGCTCATAGCAGTCATCGTGAGTTATCTATCTATCTAACCAACCATCCATCTACCATCTATCTATCTATCTATCTATCTATCTATCTATCTATCTATCTATCTATCTATCTATCCATCTATCATCTCTATGTCTCCATCTCCCTGTCTCTGTCTGTCTCTCTCTCCCTCTGGGTCTCTGTTTGACTATCATTCTGTTTGCGTGTTTATTTCTCTGTCTCTGTCTCTCCCCCCACTTATGTCTCTCTGTCCCTTTCTGTCTGTCTGTCTGTCTGTCTGTCTGTCTCTCTCTCTCTCTCTCTCTCTCTCTCTCTGTGTGTGTGTGTATGTGTGTGTGTGTGTATGTATGCGTGTGTGTGTATTTGTGTGTGTGTGTCTCTCTCTCTCCTTCATTTTCTCATTCTCCTCTAATTTCCATATGGCCAGATTCATGGCCTTGCTTCCTATTCTAAGCTGTATTCTCCTTTGCTGTCTTGACAATCTGTTTATTATCATGAGGTCTCAGCTTTGACTCAGTCTTGACATCAGTTGGCTTTTAGCTGGAAATCTGCAATTGAGATGGCCAATCTGTCATTCTTGTTGACCTTTTAACAGCCTAGTGACAGGAACTCATTTCCTTTTCCTAGACTTTAGTTAACCAGGGATTCGTGGGCCAGTTTAAATCAGAGATTTGGAAACACAAGCTAACAACCTGACAAATAGGATTAAAACATTGAATGTGTGAAAACATGCTTGTTATTCTAGCAGATGACAGAAGAAATTTAGGTTGGCTTATATAAGCTTCTTTGCAAAAACACAAGCCAAATTTGGGAGAAAAAGTCATCCTCCCCTACATCTCCCATATGAAGTATAAACATTTCTGATAAACTTCAAATATATGTCAATTTAGGATATTAAATAAGAATATTACCAAGGGGTGATTCTTATGTAAACAATATTTAATACATTTTAAAAATTATGTAATTATATATGTTTTTAAGTTGCCATGGAACAAAAAACCAATAGAAATACATAGTAAATACCTTTATAGTATGTACATATTTTATAATTAAATAAATTCATTATAATCCCAAGAAATCAAATATTTTTCTAGAATGTGTTATTTATATAAAATCTTGAAAGTATGAAAATATTTTTTCTAAGTTTAAATATATTTATATATCAAAAAAGTTCTTCATATATGAGTTTAGCTTTTATTAAACATGTTGACCTCTATGTAATCCAATGACATTTATAGAAGTTTGTGTACTTATAACATCTCTTTTTGACCATATTTCTGTTCTTTTTCTGAAATTTTCCCTTTCATTGTGTCCCCAATAAACATGTGATTCATTATAATCCTTTAATAGTCATCCTAACTTGTAGTTATTCAAATTATTTTAATGAATAATTTGAAAAGCACTCCTGACATTCATATCACAAAATTTAATAGCACAAATTAAGTAAATGGTAAATCATGATTTCATTTGTATTCACTACAATAATATTGTTCATAAGGCATTATTTTAGCATTTGTGCTAATGCAATTCTCCATTGCCATGGAAATTTATTTTTTATTTTGTCTTTAATTGAGTCAACTTGACTCATTGCTCTAAAAGGCTTCATTAGGTACATCATGGTACAGAGTACTCAATAAATGATAGACTTAAAATGAAAAAAGCTCACTTTTTCTTTTATATTTATTTACATATTTATATGATATCATTGGTGTTCTCTCTCTCTTCTTTCTCTCTCTCTCTATATGTGTATGTATACACATATATATGTGAGGGAGTTAGATCTTCTGGAAACGGAGTTATAGACAGCTATAAACTGCTATGTGGGTGTTGGGAATTGAACCTGGGGTTCTTTAAAGAGCAGGCAGTGCTCTTAAGCCATGATACATCTCTCCAAACCCATGGTCCACTATTTAAACAAATTTGTTTAACCAATGTCACAATATATTTTAAGTTAATTTAAATTTATTTAGCAGGTATTATCGACTACAAGGTTACCTCAACTTTTCCTTTCCAAAAATAGTGCTTACCATAATTAACCTTCCTTGACACTTGATCTGATTTGCACATTTTCAAGAAAGTTGAGCCCCCGATAAAGTCATTACATTCCAACCAACCCTGAACTGACCTGCCCTCTGTGCTCACAGATGTTTAATAAGCTGCTCTGAGTTTTTATCATCTCCTCACTTTGCATAATGATTAAAGATAAAGCCATCGTTTACAATTACCGACATTTGTGTGTGTGTGCCACATTCAAAATTTTCAGTGATTTCCCATGATCTTCTTTTAAAGTATAACCTTCAATAATAAGTGCATACTCTGGTCCTCACATTTTCTTGTATAAGTCTGAATAATATCACATGGATTATCAGCCTTGTAAGCATATTTTAATCATCAGTGATGCTGCCAAATTTAAAAACTATTTTAGATAAGAAAACATTTCCCTGCTTAAAAAAATATTTCAGGACAACCCATTATAATTTTTCACACTAAATAAACTTTGTTAGAGCTGATTTAGAAACTTGCTGACTATAAAGAAATAAAGACATAACTTTCGGCAGCCACAATGAAAAATTAGTCAAGTTAAATATTGTATGACTCTTTTTCTATTTAATTTCTTTTTTATTTTAATTTATTAATTACAGAACAAAAACAAAAACAAAAAACAAACCGTGTCTCCTCCCTCTTCCCCCTGCTCACCAATACACACTCTCCCACTTCCTGGCCCTGGCATTCCCCTACACTGGGGGGGGGCATAAACCTTTACAGGGCCAAGGGCCTCTCCTCCCATTGATGACTGACTAGGCCATCCTATGCTATATATGCAGCTGGAGCTATTACTCCCACCATGTGTACTCTTTGGTTGGTGGTTTAGTCCCTGTGAGCTCTGAGGGTGCTAGGTAGTTCATTTTGTTGTTCATCCTAAGGTGCTACAAACCCTTCAGGTCCTTGAGTCCTTTCTCTAGCTCCTTCACTGGGGACCCTGTACTCAGTCCAATGGATGGCTGTGAGCCTCTACTTCTGTATTAGTCGGGCACTGTCAGAACCTCTCAGGAGACAGCTATATCAGGCTCCTGTGAGCCAAAATGTGCTGGCATCCACAATAGTGTCTAGATTTGATAATTGAATATGGAAAGGATTCCCAGATGAAGCAGTCTCTGGATTTTCCTTCTTTCAGTTGATCTGCTTTCCTAAATTACAAATTTATGATATTATTTTATTCTCAATATCCTGTCTCTAAATAGTTAAAAAAAATTAGACAAAATACTTAAATAATTGTCAAAAGTACTTCATACATTGATATATTTCTGTTGCTTCCTTAACTGTGGCTGAGAAAATGCTTTCTAGTAACCTCCAAATACAGTGCTGTTTCATGCTAGAACTTTATAACATATATTTCTTTCTGATAGAAATCATTCAATGTTATCAATGTTTCTTTTGTGACTTAAAAATTTTAGTTTGGTGATGTACTTTAATTTTATTTGAGTTCTATTTAATATATTAAATATTACAAAATTATAATGTATATGAATGCAAGAAGGAATAACAATAAAAAATAACAATGAAAAATTCTACTATAAAATGTGCCCAATTAACTAACTCTAGAGATTAGACAAGTCTGTTTGTTTGTTTGTTTGTTTGTTGTTTGGGCTTTGACTAGCTGCAGTGACCTAAAGAATGAAGACATGAACTGGCTTTTACACTACAGCTCTTAGAACCAAGGTTGATACAGGCAATAGTGACATAAATTTAAAGGGCTATGTCAGATGAAAGAATCCAGACTTGATTGCCACTAAATCACAGCAAGACATTTTGAAGGTTGAAAGCAAAACCAGAATGATTATATAAGGTGAAATTGTGCTGTAGATTTGAAATTTGCTTGTTTTCAGTTTGCTTGGATGAGGATATTTTCATTGTCCTCAAGTACAAAACTTCTGTGACAAAAATCAAGGCAACTCAGGAGGGACACAAGAATGACCTGGAAGCAGAGCAGACCATAAAACCTAAAGATTTATGTTTAATAACTTAATGGACTCTTTTTGTAACCATCATATAAGCATAATCATATTGCTAAAATTTATTTCTTCATAACTAATATAGAAAAATGTATAGACAGTGATTCTTCAATATTGTCATTTAGAGATTACTGAAAATGCTCTTAAAATAAGGTAATAATAATAGAAAAAATGTAACTTTTGAATAACTGAATATATAAATGTTGTCTTAATATATGAACACAATTTAGCTACTGTTCTTTAAATATATAAAATCCTTTTATAAGAAGCAAATGTGAATGTTGTTGAGAGCATTTGTGTGTTGAACAGTATCTGTGAATAAAAAGGAGAAGTGCAAAATAGTAATGGTGGACTGTACATTCTGGAGATTTGCAAGCTTATGCTTATGATAGATCTCCTTTCTACAAGGTTACTTCTTGGTTAATATTTGCAGTGATTAACACACTTTTTTCCAATTTTCAACTATAAATTAAATCTTTTCACCTTTAATTATCTTAGTATTTTTTAAGAAGTACAAACTTTCAATTCTATTTTAATAGAATTCTTCTTATTATTCATTTAAAAGTACTTTTATTAATTCTATGACTATATTTGTTTAGCAAGTATTTATCTCAGGATCCTCCCCTTAAATCCTTACAATTCGATCCTTACCTTCCTAATTTGTCAAATTATTTCCTTTCCTTCCTTTCTTTCTTTTTTCCTTTTTTTCTTCCTTCCTTCCTTCCTTCCTTTCTTTCTTTCTTTCTTTCTTTCTTTCTTTCTTTCTTTCT
>NW_022196914.1:12809358-12814961 GCF_008632895.1 Mastomys coucha
CTTCTTCTTCTTCTTCTTCTTCTTCTTCTTCTTCTTCTTCTTCTTCTTCTTCTTCCCCTTTTTGTAACACATTGACACTATTTTTAACCTTCTGTGTGCAGGGTCATCCATTGGAGCACAATAAGCTTACCAGGAGACATACTCTTACAGAAAACTGACTATCCCTCTCCAAGAATACATCAACTCTGAATATCTCTTTAATTGTAGTTAAATGATCATGAAAATTTACAAAATCTATCTTAGAGTTATGAATGAGTTCATTTTGTCATGATTCTGCAGGCAACTAAAGCTTTTGTAATTTCATGAGTTCAATAGAGATGTTGTATTCCAACACACTATTTAGCTTCTATATTTTCAAACCACTAGTACTTATCACCCTAAGATTTATGTTCCATGATGATCCTTGGTTCCTTGGTGGAAGAGTGTGATTATATTTCCCATTTGTGGCTGAGCACACTGTAGTTACCAAGTCTCTACACTTTTATTTATTTTGGGTTTCTATGTTTTCCACCCTATATCTCACATAAAAAATCCTCTGTGGAGGTCTTACTGGCAGAGATTTACAAGTGAAGATATTGTACATAAATGTCTGATCTTGTGATTGCTAATCTTGATTGACAAGTTAACAATATCTGGAATGCAACAAGACCCAAGCAGTTGGGCATACTTTGAGAAGTATTCTTGATTGACTGACCTGAGGTGTGAAGACACACTGGAAATCTCGCAACATCTTCTGGTAGCTGCCCTCATAAAAGGGAAAATTGGAAAGAAGCTCTTGCATTTTTTCTCCTTGCTTCACTCTCAGTGGCAAGTTTGTCGACCCTATTGCTGAGGCATTCTCTAGCTCTTTTTAGAACTTACTTCTATTGGATTTTTGGCATCTGCATTATAAGATATGCATTCTTGGACTGGTTGGACCACAGCTATATATGGTCTTATATCTTTCTGTTCCTATAGAGAACCAAGACTAATACAAGAATTATGTATCTTTAGCAAAAGTAATAGAAGTTTCGCCTCTGGAGACAGAATGAGCAGACCATGGGCAACAAAACAGTAAACAGAGCTTCACCATGGCTTCTGCATCAGTTCTTGCCTCCATATGCCTTCCCTGTTTGAGTTCCTTACATGACATCAAGGATGAACAGTAATGTGGAAGTATAAACAACAACAAAAAAACCTTTCCATTTCTAACTTTCTTTTGACTTATGATGTTTCATCTCAGTACTTGAAACTCTCTCTAACCTAGACATGTCCCAAGGTCTCTCACACTGCACATTGTCTACCTGTGGGTCTTTATATTTATTCCCATGTACTGAAAAAGTTTCTCTGAGGATAGCTGAACAAAGCACTGATCTAAGAGTACCAGCATGAGCTTTCTCTTCAATTCTCTCATTTTCATATTTTGGATTAAACTCCCTTATTAACCTCTTTGTTTATCTATCTTGGAATATATTATTTTCTTTAAAAATTCCATTGTTTTGAATCTTTTATTAGGCAGTTCTTCCAAAGGTAACTAGAATTAAAAAAAAGATGAAAGTAAAAATTCATGCTACTAACTTCATAACATGCATGTCATAACAAGAATACAAATAAGATGAAAAGTGAAATATATATATATATATATTTATCACATATGCTAACTCAAAAATGTTTGACCCACAGGCCAAACCAGTATGTAAATCCTGTCTCCCCTCTCTTTGTCTGAAGATTTTTCTGGTGCCATTTTAAGACACAGAACTTACCAGTCTTTAATAGCTCTTTCTCTGGTTTCATACTGCTCTTTCCTTGAGTCCAACACTACATCAGTAGTGACTGAGACACATGGAATTTTCCAAGTCGCTGTGTTTCAAATCAAGTCTTAACCTGGGCCAATAAATTCTTATGAAGATTCTGCAAAGTGTGAAACTTCTTGTATACCTCTGTATCTATCAGAAGTCAAAACTTTTTCCTAACTCTGGGTATACAGCTTTCTCTAAAGCAGCTGCAATAGTACAGAACTTGAAGAGCAGCTTTGGGTAGTAGAAGTCCTTTAAGCAGTATTCAGAATAATTTAATGGAAAAATGTTGTCATCTTTTATACTTTTATTTTTCAAATTTTAATAATTTAGTTCATTTTTGTATTTTAACCTTTATATATGTAAAATATATGTAATATATTATGATTAATTTCTCTCTCTCAACTCTCTTAGCTCTCTTCCATCCCTATTATCTTCCCTTTTTGCCCACCAGTATCTTTACCAGATTTGTAACCTTTGGTTATTTTATACTTAGTTTAATCATGGCCATTTGCACGACTATTGGATTTGGACTGTCAATTGGACCCCATGGGGTCATTAATGACAATACTTCCCCCTCTTTTGAACCTACCAATCTGTAGCATATAGTTTAACAGTGAGAGACTCAGGTTTCTCTAAACCCCTCATCCTGCAATGCCTGGTTGTTGATGCACTCATTCTTGTGCAGACTCAGTAGAGGCATTCTTAGATGTTGTGAGATACTCACTGTAGTCACATTGGCTTGCCCAGAAAATAATATATCACGACCTTTCTCCTTATCCTTTGTCACCCATATAGTTTCTCTCCTGTCTCCTGAAATTTTCTCTAAGCTTTAGAGGAGATGATGGCCATGTCTTCTTAAAGGCTAAACACACATTTGCTATTTAGTCTTAGCCCTGTGTACAGGTCCTTGAGCAGCAACTTGTCTACATTCAGAAATTGGAAAGAGAAGTTCTCTAAGACGGATACTTTTCTGTTGCCTCCAATGCCCAGTTCAGCCTCAGGCCTTTGGAGGCCTCCAACGGAGGTGGTCACCTAGGGAGTTAAGCTGAAAGACACAGCAGACTACCGGCTTATCTCTGAAAGACGTTCCCCTAGAAGTTCAGCTGAGATATAACTACGCCTGCGACAACACCTATTGACTGATGATATCTGCAGACTTCTGAGCTGTTGGTGATCTTCCCTCGTGACTTCCTTGTGACTCCCTCCTGACTCTTCCCTAACTTCTCAATGTTTATGTTATGCAAATGTCATTGTAACCTAGAAATCCAGTTTGGCTCTCATGTATAAATGCTGAAACCCAAAAGTAAAGTGGGGAACCTTGATTGGAAACCCTCAACTTGGCTTCATGTCCTTTTGTTCTAGAACTCTGTGTTTCAGGTTCTCCTTTTCTCCCTTTAGTCAAGACAGAACCCGGTTCATGAAACTGCAGGACAGTTTCACTTTTCTATGACAAGTATTTATAACTTGGATTTATATTGTTTCAATATAACTACACACTTGTATTTAACTCACTTTTAGGTATTTGAAATGTTCTATCATGTTTTGTTTAGTTTTATTGTTGTTTTTGTTGCTGTTGTTTTAATTTTAATTTTAATTTTTGTTTTTAAATATGGTTACAGTACCCAGGGTATGGAATCTATTTAGTTAAATGATCCTCCAGTCCAAACAGAGTTCAAATGCATCCATAATACTAGGCATTAGGGCAACAACTTCATAAGTGTGCACATCTCGCCTAGGGAGATGTTCTTGTGGATTATAGGATTCACAGTAAGGTCATACCATTAAAGGCTTTTCTTCTCAAGTAGCCTGTATTAGACCATCTGGGATTATGAAAACTAACAAGTAGGAACTTCCACTTTACTTTTAGCTTGATTTCTCCTTATCATATTACTAAATTGTGGGTATCTTTAGTAAGAAGTTTTATCAAGCTGTTCTGGTGGACAACCAAGAGAAAGAGCAAGAACCTGGGATCCGCTGAGAGTTAATCCACCCCTGACACTGAGTTTTTCAAATTTTAAATAATTAATTGCTAACTAAAAATTTTGAAATTAAATTCAGAAATAACTTTTATCTTTATATCTGGAATCCTTGATTAATTTACATATTTTAATGCAAAATGGGACTTTATTATAAAAATATCCTATATAACAAAGTGAACTTTTAGGGTAGATGAAAATGCATCTATTCATGATTAATTTTTTATTTATTTTTATTTATAGATTGATTTATAATCCAGGCAGATTAAATGTTATGTATGATGTGTTTGAGCAGCAGCAGATTCATCTGCAGGTATCACCAGGCCCAGACAGTTTCACGTGTAAGAGGTTCAATTGAGAGGGTGTAGGAGATAGCAGCGCAGAAAGAGAGGGGAGAGAGAGAGAAGAAGAGAGCATGATGGGGGAAAGTACCCATATATATATTATATATATATATATTATATATTATATATATATATATATTATATATATGGGTACTATATATATATATATATATATAGGTTGTGACGTAGCAGTCCAGGTAAAGGTGGGAGCTGAACCCAATGGATTCTGGGAATATGGTGGCCGTTGCCCTGGCAACAGGTCTGTGGACCTGCCCATGTATCACTGCAGGTTCTGGATGCTAACATACCTCCTGTTTTTATATTATAAAGAGAAGGAAAGAAAAAGGGAAGGGGAAGCCGATGATGAAAAGGGAATGAGGGTGTCCTGCCTCTTAGGCTACTTCCTGCTGTCTAGGGGCGTTGTCAATGGGGGTAGCTGGCTTTCATCATCGGGATTCACTTGGTAAAAGTTTGCATCAGGTTCCTGTGTGGACAGTGGCTCATTTGTAGGCAGCGGCTGGTAATCCTGTAACAGAAGCTGATTGATAGTTTGGTTAGAAATTTTTTGTATTTGTCGTTGAAGAAATGCAGAGACACGATTAATGAGGCAGGGAGCAAATAATAACACCAGGAAGATGACTAGGAGAGGAGTTACAAACGGGAGTATCCACTTCCATATGGGGTTTTTGAAAATCTCAGAACTGGAGGTCTCGTGGTCTCTGAAGTTTTTTGTCTGACCGCAGGTCCTGGATTTTATTTCTTACTCTCCTGGATTGGTTGACATAAAAGCAGCATCCTTCTTGGAGGAACAGGCAAAGACCACCTTCTTTAGCTGTCAGGATATCTAGTCCTCATCTGTTCTGAAGCACCACAGCTGCCAAGGAGTCGATCTGTTTCTGGATAGTAAGCACAGTTTCAAACGTTTTTTGAAAATCACTTTGAAACTGAGAAGTGAATGTATTATATTGGATCATGGAAGTTGTTATCCCTGCAACTCCAGTACTGACACCTATGGCTATACCTGTAGCAACCAAGAGTGGCACAACTTGGACTGCCCTCTTATGTTGGGCAGCTATCATATCTACAACAGGGATTGGCAGGGGTTCGTTTCCCTGGATCACTCCCAGTTCAGGGAAAAGAAGTACTAATGTGGAAACTCCTGACCAGCTAGCAGGTAGACGATGATATGTCTGAGTGCCACAAAGAATTGATGCGTTTGGATTATAGGGCATTGTGGCAAAGATGATATATCAAGGGTTATGGTTCTATTGCAGTCTAGGGAGCTCAGCATTCCCACTGACTGAGTCCCAGAGGCCTTAAAACAGGTTGCCACACCAAAGAGAGGGACAGAGGTAAGGTATGGAGTCTTGGCGACACTGGAGCCAGGGCAGCTGACAAAGGTTAAGGTAACGTTACTTGGCAGTATCACCGGAGACTCTGTAAGTAACAATTGTGAGTTAGTTCCAGGAGGTACACATAACCAGCACTCTTTAAAGCGTCCAGGT
>NW_022196914.1:12815970-12816481 GCF_008632895.1 Mastomys coucha
ACAAGAGTGGTTTTTAAAGAGCGATTAGTTCTTTCTACCTTACCAGAAGATTGAGGGTGATACGGAATGTGAAAATGCCAGGGAATATCTAGGGCCTTAGATAAGATTTGAGAGACATGGGAAGTAAATTCAGGACCATTGTCTGATTGGAGAGAGGTTGGGGCACCAAACCGGGGAATGATCTCTCAGAGGAGGAGATCAGAGACTGTCTGAGCCCTTTTGTTAGTAGTGGGAAATGCCTCTACCCACCCTGAGAAGGTGTCTACCAAGACTATGAGGTACTTGGCATGCCTGACAGTGGGCATGTGGGTAAAGTCAAGTTGCCAGTCAGTTCCAGCAAGGGAACCTCTAGCCTGATGGGTAGGAAAAGGGTTGCTACGATAGTTTGAGTTGGGATCAGACTTCTGACAGATTTTGCAAGAAGCAGTGATAGATTTTAAGAAGCTTAAGTCCTCAGGAGTATGCTGTAGAGAGAAAAAGAATTGAGCTTGGTACCTGGTAGAGTCCAGAA
>NW_022196914.1:12816491-12816993 GCF_008632895.1 Mastomys coucha
GTGGAGTCTCATTTTTTGGGATTGGGGACAAGGTAGACGATCTCGTTGTTCTCTGGAGTTTAATAGAGCACGGTCCTATTAAGATTGATGTGTATGAAGAAGAGTCATTTTTAGGTGGAGGAATGAAAGGTTTGAGGTGAGACAGATGGACCCAATGAGAGAATCTCTCGAGTTTAGCAGCTGTAGGGGTCACAAGAATTACTTTAAAAGGGCCCTGCCACTTGAGAGAGAGAGGTGAGGGTCGATGACCTGGAGGGGATAGAAGGACTTGGTCTCCAATGTTGATAGGTAGTGGACAGGAGACAGTGTATGGCCGAGGTAGATGGTGGTCAGCAATGTTCCATAGGAGAGAACGGAGGTGGCAAAGTCATGGAGTAAGCAGATGGTCTGGGAGGGGAGAGCATTTAGGTGAAATACCAGGAGTTAGGACTGGCCATACATGAGTTAAAAGGGAGAGATGAGGAGAGGTCGCTTTGGGAGAGCTCTTAACCTGAAAAGAGCC
>NW_022196914.1:12819834-12831277 GCF_008632895.1 Mastomys coucha
GGTAAATGGAAAACATGGAACTGAATAGTGCCTGAGTGGGATACAGCTCACATGGTCTAGTGGTGCTTGGCTGTAGGTTGGTTGTGTTCTGCGGTGTCCGGTGTTTCTAGTGAGAAGTGATGAGCAGCTGCCAGGTGAGGGGGCTGCAAACTCTCATACCGATAGTGCCCCGTTGGCAGTGCTGGGACCGCTCTCCGGGCAGAGCAGCAGCCACGGAGTGATAGGAGTGCTCCCTGCGCGGTGCAGGACGTAGCAGCAGTGGCGGCAGTGGTGGAGGTGATGGGGCTGCTCTCTGCAGGTGCGCCATAGACCGCTTCACGTGGCTGTGCACCCTGCCCGCCCTGAAAGGAAAGGAAAGGAAAGGAAAGGAAAGGAAAGGAAAGGAAAGGAAAGGAAAGGAAAGGAAAGGAACCTCAAAATCAAGCCCAGTGACTTACCTCCCTCAACAAAGCCACACCTGCTTATCTTTCCTCAGTCTATCAATTCGGGACCAAGTCTTCAAATATGTTTTCACTTTCAGTCAAAACACCACATACTAGTCCATGTCGCCTATAGGCCTGAGGCAATATTATAAAGCAAAATGCATCCAGTCCATCTGCAAATGTCCTCAAAGTCTTTCTCAACCTGGACATTTTTAAGTCAAATTTTCTTTTGAGATTTCAGGGAATATTATTTTAAACTATTGATAAAACCAAAAATCACATTGCATGTTTCCAACAGACAATGGCACAAAATATGCATTATTACTCCAAGAAAGACAAAATGGAAACAATAAAAAAAATTAATTGTCCAAATGAATACCAAAAAGTAGCTGGTCAAACCACAGCTCCTATAGTTCCATATCTGATATCAAGGAACTTAGATGGCTCTGCCTTACTAGTTTTTATGACTCATTTTTGGGTTAGTTTTGCTTTTTGTCTGCATCTCTTTTTGGAAGCTATCCCTTGGCTCAGGAACTTCTGACATCTCAGGGTCTCCAATACTCCCCAAGCTGTACTTTTCCAGATTCTTATAAAGTTTTCTTAAGATCTCCATTCAGGAATGCATGCCTCTGACAATGCCTGTCCTCCTCGGCTGCCCTCCATTGCTGAAGGGGAAGATACTTTAACCCCTTTACTGCTGTATCCTTCATGAATCTAAAACCAGAAACACATGGATGATAATCCCATATTCCAAAAACAACTTTGTTTAAAATGTCTGCCCCACCAGTCACATTGCTTTGTTGCTGCTTTCTTATTAATTAGATATTTTCTTTATTTACGTTTCAAATGCTATCCCCTTTCCTGGTTTCCCCCTCGCGAAACCCCCTATCCCATTCTCCCCCCACCCACACCAACCTAACCACTCCAGGTTCCCTGTCCTGGCATTCTCCTACACTGGGGCATGGAGCCTTCACAGAACTAAGGGCCTCTCCTATTGTTGTTGCTTTTTAAGAGAAAAAAAGAATTATCCCCTGAAGGCACTCCTCAACTTATCCCATTACAGATCAGGCCTCAGCTTAATCTTAACTCTTTCAGCACATGCAATGGCTCCAACATTGAATGTCTTGGTTCCTTCTCTTCAAATTGATTGTTTTATATAGTTTATTGTCACACTGGCTGTTTATTGCTATAGACCTGCTTAAGAGTGATTTATTAAAAGCCACTCTACAGAGTTAACACTAAATTGTCTTAAAATTCCCAATGTCAAGAAATGTGTTCATTACTACTTGATTTAACCTCACACCAATTCATAATAAGAGGGCAGAAAGTTGAAAAATTCTTGACAAAATATCTCAAAAACGAGTCTGTAGAACAGTTGGAAATAATGTTCCCCTGTTAAGCCTTTTGAGCTGGGACCACTATGGTCAAAATAACTCTTAAAAATGTTGCCTTCAAAACTCTTATTAGGATGACCCATTAAGCTCTACTCACTACATTCAATCACTTCTAGTCCAAAGACTAAAGTCTTCCATATTCCATTCAAACCTTGCAAGATCAGGCCTGTCACAAAACCCACCATTTCCCTAGCACCAATTCCTGTTTCTGGTTTCTATATTGCTGTGATAAAGCAGCACAGGGGATTTTATAAAGTAAAGCATTTAATTGGATATAGGATTTTATAGGTCCACAATGGTAGAGCTCATGTATGGCTGCATACCTCCAGTGACACATTTCTCCTAATAAGGCCACAGCTTCTCATATTTCCCAAACAATTCTACCCATTGGGGACCATATACTTACTTCTATGAAGCTATCAGAACATTCTCATTCAAACCACCACACACAGTGTTAGAGACAAGAGGAACACAATAAAAACAACAACCCAATCAATTCTTTAAATTTCCACTTTTCTAAATGAAAAAGACAGTAAAAGCATATTGACATATATTGATATATCAATTATCCATTCAAAGAAGAAACAATTTTTTTTCGGTAATATTTATCTGGTTTCAAATATCCATTTAAAGTTATGTAAAAAAATGCTTTAATGTTATAAATGCAAGCAATGTTTGAGGTGTCATTAAATTATATGACTCTATTTGCTTTTGAGAATTGATTCTTAAATTTGACATATTTTGCAGGAAATGATTTACTTCATAATATTAATACAACTTGAAGACTGATATTACAAAATTATTTCCAAGTAAAAATAGTTATATATATTATTTATCCAATGCTGAATACCACCAAGTATTTGTTTCATATGGCATGGCACTACAAATATTGACAATCTGTTTTGATATGTGTATTTTAAGTGAATATTGAAGTAAGGCATAACCTCTTCACACACTTAAACTTACTGTATAACCATGTATATGATTCTATAGTAACAGTGTTATGCTTGGTTTCACTATGAAATCATGTGGATTGGATTAAATTCTCTGTAAAGGAGCAAAAATCTTGTGGGTGGGCTGATGTCCTTATCATTTCCCCACTGGGATTCCTAGTTTTCTATCGGAAGTGGCCTCTTCAAGTTACATATCCCCAAAGCCGTGAGTCACAACAAAAGTTACCCACATTGATTCAGGGGTGCCTTCCTTACTCCCAGGTCTCTTTCACATCCTGGAGAAGTCTCACCCCACCTCCTCCCCAGCAGTTGTAGTTTTCCATTCATTCTCTCAGCAATTTGGCCAACTTTCCAGTCATGCACCCCTCCTGATCCTGAAACACCCCATTTCCCTCTTCATCCACTCTCTCACCCAGTTTCATTTCTCCTTCTCTCTCTCATGACTGTTTTATTCTCCTTTGTAAATAAGATTCAAGCATCCACCTTTGTGCCTTCCTTCTCGTTTAGCTTGTTTGGGTGTGTTGAGTATAGCATGGGTATCCTGTATTTTAAGGCTAATATTCTTTTATAAATGAATATATACCATGCACATCCTTTGGAGATTGGGTTACCTCATTCAGGATGATATTCTCAAGTTCAATCCATTTGCCAGCAAAACTCCTAGTGCCTTTAATTTTAATAGCTGAGCAGTATTCCATTATATACATGTACCTCACTTTCTTTATCCATTCCTCAGTTGAGGGACATGTAGGTTGCTTCTTTTGGGTATACACACAATAGTAGTAGAGCTGGGTCTGGAGCTAGAACTAGTTCTAATTTTCTGAGAAGCCACCAAATTGATTTGAAAAGTGATTATACAACTTTGCACCCCCATCAGCAGTGGAGGAGCGTTCACCTTGTCAGCAGGTGCTTTCTCTTCAGTTTTTGTTTCCAGCCATTCTGATGGGTGTAAGATGGAAACACAGAGATATTTTAAGTTTCATTTCCCTGATAACTAAAGTCTTGGAAGATATTTTTAAGTGCTTCTCACCATTTGAGATTCTTATGTTGAGAATTCTGTTTAGCACTTTACCTCATTTTTAATTGGGTTCTTTGGATAGGTGGTGTCTAACTTCTTGAATTCTGTAAACATTTTGGATAATGCCCTCTCTCAGATGTAGGAGATACTTTCCCAATCTGTAGGCTGTTAGTTTGCCCTATTAACACAGTTATTTACTTTACAGAAGCTTTGCGGTTTCATGAGGACCCATTTATTATTTGTTGATCTTTTTTTCTTTTTTTTTTAATTAGATATTTTCTTTATTTACATGTCATATGATTTCTCTTTTCCCAGTTTCCCCTCCCTGGAACAAACAAACAAACAAACAAAAACAAAAATTTGTTGATCTTAGTACCTAGGATTTTTACTTTGCTAATTCTACCACTCAGCAAGCATGAGAGATCTTCTGATATCTTCTTCAATAACTTTCTTTAATGACTTAAAGTTATTGTGATACAAGACTTTTCACTTGCTTTGTTAGAGTTACCCCAAGATATTTTCTGTCTTTTAGCCTATCATGAGAGGTGCTGCTTCCTTGATTTCTTTCTCAGTTGGTTTGTTTTTGCATATAGGAGGGCTACTGATTTTTTTTAACTAAAAAGATCTTGTATACAAGCATTTCACTGAAAGTGTTTTTCAGCTGTAGGAGTTCCCTGTGGAACATTTAGAGTCACTTATGTATGCTATCATTCCATATGCAAAAATGCATACTTTGATTTCTTCCTTTCCTAATTATATCCCCTTGATCTCTATCACTTGTCTTATTGTGTTAAATAAAATGTCAAGTTCTAAGTTGAATAGATATGGAAGGAGTACACAACCATGTCTCAGAGGGAAATTGCTTTGAGTTTCTCTCAATTTAATTTGATGTTGTCTTAGGGTTGCTGCAAATTGGTTTTCTAATGCTTTATGTATGCCCCTTGTATCTTTAATATCATTATGACTTTTATCACGAAGTGGTGTTTTATTTTGTCAAAAGACATTTCTGCATCTAATGAGATGATCATGTAGGTTTTTCTTTCATTGTGTTTGTATGGTAAATTATATCTACTGATTTTTATTGGTTGAAAATTTCTTGCAATTCTTGGATGAAATTTACTTAATCCATGTGAATCATCTTTTTGATGTGTCCTTAGATTCACTTTGAAAGTATTTTAATGTGTATATTTATGTCAATGTTCAGGAGGAAAATCATCTGTAATTCTTTTTGAGAATTTTTTTTATGTAGATTGGATATCAGGATAACTGTGGATTCATATAATGTTTCTTCTGTTTCTAATTTGTGAAATAACTTGATGGCTGTTGGTATTCTCTTCTTTGAAAGCCTGGTTGAATTCTGACCTAAAATTGTACGGCTATGGGCTCCCTATACCCCCTATGGTTTATAAGTCTGTTTAAGTAGTTTATCTGATCTTTATTTAACTTCAGTGAGTGGTATCTGCCAAGAAAGTTAATCATTTCTTTTAGATTTTCCAATGGTAGAGCATATGTTTTAATAGTATGTTATTATAATTCTCTGATTTTTCCTCACTTTTAGTTATGTTACATTTTTAAGTTCTGATTTTGTTAATTTGAACATTCTCTCTTCATCCTTTGGTTAGTTTGAATAAGGGTTTGTATATCTTGATTTTCTCAAAACAAAACAAAACAAAAACAAACCCTCCCAGAATTCTTTGTTGATTTCTTTTGTTTTTTTTTCTAACATATATTTCAAGCTTCAGTTTGAATATTTCCTTCTTCTTTTTGTTCTAAAGCTTTCAGATGTGCTACAAATTTGGCAGTATACTTGTCCAACTTTTTTATATAGGCACTTAGTGCTATGAAATTTCCTCTTTGTACCAGTTTATTGTGCCCCATATGGTAAGGTATGTTGTACATTATATTCATTGAATTTTAGAAAGATTTTAATTTATTTTTTCATTTCTGTCTTGATCCGATTTTTATTCAGTGGAGAGTTGTTCACTTTCCATGCATTTGTAAGATTTCTGTTTTGTTTTGTTTTGTTTTTCTGTTGTTGGTATCTTATTGGTATGGTGGTCTGATAGGTTTCAGGGACTAATTTCAATTTTCTTTTATCTCTTGATACTTGTTTTGTATCTGAATATGTAGTCAATTTTGAAGAAAGTTTAATGAGGTGCAGAGAAAACGGTTATTTTGTGTTTTGGTGAAATGTCTATAAGCATCTGTTATGTCCATTTTGTCTATAAGATCTGTTGTTTCCCATATTCCTCAGTTTAGCTTTTGTCAAGGTGACCTCTCCATTTTTCAGATTGGGTATTAAATTATCCCACTATCACTGTGTGAGGTTCTACATGTGATTGAAGCTGTACCAGTGTTTCTTTTGCAAAAGGTATGCCCTTGTGTTTAGTACATAAATATTAAGACTTGAAAGATCATTTGGTAGATTTTCCCTTTTATGAATATGGAATGTCCTTCCCAATTCTTTTTATTAGTTTTGGTTTTCAGTCTATTTTGTTAGATATTAAATTGCTTATACCTTGTTTTCTAGATCCATTTACCTGGAATATGTTTCTACAAACTCTTCCCTGAGGTAGTATCTATCCTTGATGTTGAGTTGTATTTCTTGGAAATAGCAGAAAGATGGATCATACTTTTATATTCATTCTGTTAGTCTGTAGGTTTTTTAAATTAGGAAATTGATATTTTTGATACTGAGAGATAAAATGTTCACAGATTGTTTATTTCTATTATTTCCTTATTTGGGGGTTGGTTGTGATGATGGTGGTGGTGGTGGTGGTTTGTGTGTGTGTACGCTTCCATTCTTTTGGTTTTGATTGTATGATATTATTTATTTCCTATGTTTTCATGGTTGTAATTAGCATCTTTAGGTTGAAGACTTCTAGAACTTTTTGTAGGAGTAGATTTATAGACAGATATTGTTTAAATTTGACTTCATTGTGGAATATCCTATTTTTCCCCACTTAATGTGATGGAAAATTTTGTTGGGTATAGTAATCAAGGGTGGTATCTGTGGTTTCCTTTAGTCTGTAGCACATCTGTTCATGCCTTACAGGCTTTTAGAATCTCTATTTTCTGCCAAATACAGATGAGATGCTTTCAAGCAACCATTGGACTGAGTACAGGGACTCCAATGCAGGAGTATGGGGAAGGACTGAAGGAGCTGAAGGGGTTTGCAACCCCATAGGAAGAACAACAATATCAACCAACCAGACTCCCTCAGAGCTCCTAGGGACTAAACTACCAACCAAACAGTACACATGGGAGACCTGCCATGCACACTCATCTACTCCAGTCATATCCAAAATATCGGGGATAAAATCTTGATTAAGGATAAGAGGCAATAAGGATCCAAAAGAAGTTTTGTGCCTCCTGGATATTCAGACGGTCGCTGGTATTTCCTAACTCAGACGTGTTCTAGATTAGTCTTTCCAATCATCAACACGCCCTCATAATTAGGCATAAAGGTACACCAAGAGATGATTTGTAAATGGACATTGATTCGTAGATTGGACATTGTTTCCTGGCCAACACAATGTTACCAACCTATCCTAGTTTAATACCAAGCTGTCCATAACTTAGATTTTCTCTCAAGGAATCTGCCTTGCCAGAGCTGGCAACAGAGGTCAAGCCTTAGGGTAATAGTTTACAATAGTTAGAAATGTTTTACATACTAGAGAGTAATCAAAGGGCTTCCACTCAAGGACATTAGCTAGAAGTGTTAGGTCAGAACCCCCTAGTCATTGCCTCCAGCAGAACCAGAGAATTAGTATAGGAATACCAAATTAGCCCCAGCAGGGAGGGGCAACATTGCTCTTCTGCCCGCTTCACAACTGGATATATGATCTTGGTCAGTAAGATCACTGACCTTGATGTGTCACCTGCCTACGTGACTCTTGTCATCTGCCCTGCTTGTTGTATGCTACTTAAGCCGGCTTTTTACTTGGTGCAGAAGGAGAAGGACTTGGATTCGCATGCAGGACTAGCACTAGAACTTAGATGGGCTAGGACTCAGATTCATGGAATCCGCAGTACCCCAGCCAGGGGTATGCAGCACCAGTTCAGAGGAGATAGCTCCTGCTTTAGACCCAGTGTATTTTAGATGGCCTCAGATGAACCTTAACTGCTGAGCTGCCAGATTTACCATCTCTCTTTTGCAATGACTGTAAAAGTCTGATGCCATTAAGAAATACATTCAGATCCTGTACTGCATGTGTCCTCTCTGCCATCATTTCTTCGCCTATGCCTTGTTGACCTGACTAGGACCCCATTTCTCCCTTGGGTTGAGGGAGGCCCAGATCGGCCAGCCTGCAGCAGTGACCCATGGCTCCATCTGCATATGTAGCAGAGGATGCCCTTATCTGGCATTAATGAGAGGAGAGGTCCTTGGTCCTCTGAAAGCTCAATACCTCAGTGTAGGAGAATGCCAGTGCAGTGAGGTGGGAGTGGGTGTGTGGGTGTATGGGTGGGGAAACATTCTCACTGAAGCAGAGGGGGGATGCGATAGGGGGTTTTTGGAAGGGAAACTGGGAAAGGGGATAGCATTTTAAATGTAAATAATTAAAATACCCAATTTAAAAAATAAAAGAAACCAAGTGAAATTCTAATCAGTTTACCTTTATATGTTACTTAGTTATTTTTCATTGCAACTTTTCATATTTTTATTGTTATTGTTCAGTATGTTTAATCTTTTGATTATTATATGACAAGAGATCTTTCTTTTTTTGGTCCAGTATATTGGATATAGTATATGCTTCTCATGCCTTTGAAGGCATCCCCTTTTTAGATTAGGAAAATTTTTCTTCTATAATTTTGTTGAAAATATTTCCTCGACCTTTAAGATAGAATTCTTCTTTCTCTATTCCTATTATTTTTAGGTTTAGTCTTTTTACAGTGTCTCAAATTTCCTAGATACTTTGTGTCAGGATTTTTTTATAAGATTTGACATATTATATGACAGATGTATCTAGTTCTTCTATTATATATTCAATAATGCCTGTGCTTTTCTCTTCTGTCTCTTGTATTTTCTTGGCAGACCTTGTCTCTGTAGTACTTAGTCAAATTCTTAATTTTTTTTTTTTATTTCCAGAAATATCTCAGCGTTGTAAAGCCCCAGCAGTAAGGCTATCTCTGGTAAGCTAGCAACAGCAACTATGTCACCATCAGTCACTAAAATGCAACACATTTACACTTTTCCTGTGAGCTCTGCATTCTCTGTATGTTCAGGTGCTGTACCCCTTATAAAAAGCCACTGCCTTCTCTCTCTGCCTTCTCTTTCCTGTTTACCTTTTCTCAGAGACAGCCTCTTTATACCAGCCAAATAAACCTCTCACATGAGATCTCTTGGCTGGTATGGCCTGTTTGTGGCACACTTTGGCCCCGACCTGCCAATGTTCTTCTGCCACTAATTTTGAGCAATCAGTGTTTTATATTCTTTATTGCTTCTATTTCCATTTTCAAGTCTTGATAAAGTTTATTCATTTCTTTCACCTGTTTGATTATGTTTTTCTGGCTTTTTTTTTTTAAAGAGACATTCATTTCCTTCAATTGTTTACATTTTCCCTGATTTCTTTAATAGATTTATTAATTTCATCTTTAAGGGTCTCTATCATACTCATGTAGCTGGTTTTAATATCTTTTTTTTTTGTCCTTTATCTTTGTTGTACTATTCAGGACATCCTGTAATAGCATAGCTGTGCTCTAGTGGAGACATTGTCCTACCTGTTTTTAGTTATGTCCGTCAGCAGGCGTCTAGACATCTGAGTTTGAGATGATTATAGGCCTACGCGATGATTTTCTAGCTTGCTTATGTTGGATACATTCTTTGCTTTCTGCTTGCTCTCTTTGTTTTCAGATTGTGTGGTGGCCGTCTAGTGCCTGTTTTACTGCCCTTCACATGTGGAATGCCTGCTAGTGTTAAGAGGCTGAGATGCATTGACCTGATAGGGAGGGAAGTTAGGCAGGTAGGGATGGTCCCTGTGGTTCATAGGATGCATGAGCCGAGGAGGAAGACTGTAGCTGGTGACGTCTTGCAGCTTTAGGAGAGAAACTGAGGAATTGGGTCTAAGTAAACAAAGAGAGCAGAGAAGGTATATGGGCAGCCCACTTGACTTTCTGGCAGGTGTGGCCTATGATGGCGCAAACAACATTTGCTTGAGTTTGGCCTGGGATACAGGAATGGGTAAGAGAAGTAAGGTTCATAGGCTATGGTTTGTGGAATCCACATGAGGTGTAGACAAAAGGGTGTGGAGCCAGGCTGTATTTGGTGATCTATTGCAATGCTAGGGATGAGCCTAAAGCATTGGGTCAAGGGAAACAGAAAGAGTAGAGAAGATCATCAGGCTGGCTACCTGATCTTCTGATGTCTACCTGAGTTGGAGGCTGGGAAACAGCAATGAGTGGAATGAGGAAGTGGATGATCTGTGAAAAACACAGGATTCAGGGATGCTGCAACTGGTGTTCTCCTCCTGTGCTAGAGAGAAGTCTGAGGGATTAGGTCTAGGCAACAGGGAGAGAGAAGATCTGTAGGCTTAGTACCTGGTCTTCTGGCTGGTGTAGTCTGTCGTATTCTATTACTCCTAAATGGACTTCCAGGAAGTGTCACATTTAAAACATTATTTTCTTATTGTATTTTATATTAATACAGTTTATGGATTCATGTTTTAGATACAGTTTTATAAATGTAACTGCTGTTCTTTAATTTCAAGATAATATAAATTTCAAAGTCACTTAGAAAAAATACAATGGGTTTTATTTATTTTTTAGAATTGTCATATTACCGGACATTAATATATCCATTTAATAACTATGTAATTATTTGAGATCTTTTTTGGGTGGTAAATTATTCAGACACTAGAGAGTAAGACTGTGATTCTGGTACAGATTTGGAAGATTTCGATAATAAATTTTTCAAGCACAAAGCCAAAAGTGCAATTACTGAAGAGTTCATAATCTTCCAAATTATTTAAAAATTATTAATTCTGTCTTAATAAGTATAGATTCCCGAAGTGTATATACTTTCTTTGATCTAAAATTTCTTCATTCTACACATACTTTATCAAATAATTGGGCTATCTCATGTTGATTAATGATGGTTAAAATTGGACTACTTATAAGCTAAAAGTATCATAGAAAATCAAAAGTTTTCATAGATATATCTTTCCTTTACCACTAATTTCATGATAAAATATATTATTAAGTTTGATACTGAGTTAGTTTTTTTTTCAAATTAAATAATAGTTGGACATTTTCTTTAATAAGTAGTTATAAAAATTCCATGGTTGCTAAGGTGCATATATGCCCAAATCATAATTAATGTCACCTATTAATATAGAGCTTTTAACTACTGTTAAACACTAGATGGCTGGTTGCTCTGCAAAGGAAAATTATTTGAAAAATATGTAGCAACTGTGCATCACACACCCATTGCAGAGAGGATAAGGGAGCAAATAGCTTCCTTTGAATGATATCATTTAATAGTATAGTTTTGTTTATATGTATGTTCTATCTATTATTTTATTTAGATTTTATTTTACTCAGTGCTTGGATTTATCTCTGAATTAGGTTATGATAGGGGTGATGGATTAAAACTCAATTGAAGCCGGGCGTTGTGGCGCACGCCTTTAATCCCAGCACTTGGGAGGCAGAGGCAGGTGG
>NW_022196914.1:12831287-12831564 GCF_008632895.1 Mastomys coucha
AAAAACTCAATTGAATTTGTACAGATAAATACATTGATAATCATTTGGAAAATTAAAGATTCTTGCTTGCTCTTTGGTACTTCTTACTATTTGGAAATTTTTTCCAGTTTTCGTTTTTATTTTAAATCATTATTCTCTTAATCAATAATTATATGAGAATGTTTTTATTTTAAATGTTTTCAATTCTAGAGCAAAAGTAAATGCCCTCTTTATTAAAGTCCCCAATAATTATGTGGACTGTGTGTGTGTGTGTGTGTGTGTGTGTGTGTGTGTGGTT